>NC_092190.1:24816009-25116009 GCF_043641665.1 Enoplosus armatus | reverse complement strand
AGGTTTGTCTCCACAGCTGTGAAGGTCAAGAAGACCCTGAAGAACCTGAATGTGGTCCAGACTCAGGAAGCTGTGTTCAACCTGGAGCTGACCCACGAGGACGTGAGGGGAGCACAGTGGATCAAGAACGGCGTCGAGATCCAGCCCAGTGATAAATACGAGATCACTATTGAAGGCACAGTCCACACCCTGAAGATAAAGAACTGCACCACACAGGATGAGTCTGTTTACTCTTTCAAACTGGGAAAACTGTCTGCAAACGCCAGGCTGAACGTAGAAAGTAAGCAACCACAGATGTTTCAAAGAAACATTTCAGATTCTTCAATTCCTAAAAATAAAACCCCAAAAGTGTCCAGAAGTACAGTTCCAAGGTAAACAGTTACACAACTAACTGTAAAACTGTAAAATACTTTCCCCACAGCCATCAAGATCCTGAAGAAGCCAAAGGATGTGACATCCCTGTTGGGTGCAACTGCCGTATTTGAGGTGGGCATCTCTGAAGACGACATCCCTGTGAAATGGATGTTCAAAAATGTGGAGCTGAAGCAAAACGAGCACTACAGGATGCTCTCTGAGAAGAAGACCCACAAACTGATTGTCCAGGACGTGGACAACAGCAAAGAAGGAGAGTACACTGCTGTAGTGGGCCACCTCCAGTGCAGTGCTCGCCTCATCGTCGAGTGTAAGTGTTAGCATAGCACGGCACATTAGCAGTCTTTGAAAATGAAAAGTGTATGAAAAAGACTACCAAGGGTTAAATTAAACTGTGTTAAGGAATGTTAAGTGTGTTTTATAAGCTTTATATTGCTTATTACTTCTTTTAGAGTGTTACTTAAGTGACACAATACCACTTTATGCAACAAGCTAATCCTTGATGGCACATTAGCTGACTCATGAGTTGGACCTTGGTATCTGTTTTCATTTCACTATATTTATAGCATATCTTTTTTGAAGATGTGGCATTGTATTAACCCTTGTCATTTGTGAAGACGCCATCCTAAAATGTATGTTCATATTTGGATATGGATCTCCTCACATTTTCCCCTCAGCGCTGCGAGTCACCACACCCATGAAGAGCATAAATGTCCCAGAGACCCAGGTGGCCACGTTCGAGTGTGAAGTTTCTCACTTCAACGTGCCGTCCACCTGGCTGAAAGACGGCGTGGAGATCGAGATGAGCGAGAAGTTCAGGATCGTGGTTCAGGGAAAACTCCACCAGCTGAAGATCACGAACACCAGCAGGGACGACTCTGCAGAGTACACCTTCATCTGCGGGAACGACAGAGTCTCTGCAACGCTCACCGTTAGCCGTAAGTCCTTCCCCTTAGCTACTATCACAGATGGCAACATGAATGATTTGCATATACGATTAAAGCGACAGGCCAGGAGACCTTTGATTTTCAAAATTTTAAATGAATCCTTAAACACATTGAAAGTTGATCAAAGAAAAACTTTAGCTGATAATGGATTCTGATGGCTATTCACAATGAAACAACAAACCCTTAAAATACCCTTAATTTACTCTTAGAAACACACTAATCTGAATCAAGGTGTTTGATAGTAAGAGATCCCTTTTAGGAATATTTTAGTAATACTTAAATTTCAAAAGCCTTTGATTAATAAATTAAGTCAATTCTAACTGGATACGTGACTTACTCGTCAATTACACATTAATTATATATAAATATTTAACCAATTTTAAGTTTCTTACTTTTGAATAGCTTATTTCATGAAGAAAACCCATTAAAACTGGTAATATATTGCATTATATTATCTATAATTATTTGTTATTTATTTATTCATTAATTCAGCCCAATTCTGGGGAAGAAAACCTAAAATATCATTAAATTGCACATGAGAATATTTCTTACATAAACCAAAATACCAACACTAATAACTCCATAAACTGGTTATGAATGGATGAATGTGTAAGTTAAAAGATTAACTTTTTTCTAATTTGCATTTTAAAGGCTTTTGAAATTATGGTGTTTACAAGGGGTTTAGTTTTTCAAATGAATGGTCAAATGAATGGATCTCTGGCTACCATACCAAACACCTTGATTTAAATGAGGGTGTTTTCTGTGTTTTCAGGGGCCAATAGAGTAAATAAACTTTTTGTCTGAAAGGCGTCTGAAAGTTTTGCTGTTTTCCAGCCATCCTCATCACAACGATGCTGCAGAACCTGAATGCTCAGGAGAAAGACACGGTCACATTTGAGGTGAACATCAACTACGAGGGAATCACGTACAAATGGCTGAAAAACGGCGTGGAGATCCGGTCCACAGACAGATGCCAGGCTCGCTGTAAACAGCTCACTCACACTCTGAGCATCAGGAATGTTCACTTTGGAGACAGTGCAGAGTACACCTTCACGGCCGGCTCTGCAGTTACTACAGCTAAACTCTATGTTGAGGGTAAGAGTTACTTTTGTAATTCACCATGCTTTTCCTTTTAGCTCTGGTTTGGGCTCCCCAAACTCCTGATAAATATATCTGACTCTGGAGCCGCTAGATGTTCCACTTTCTCCACCAGCTAGTCTCTAACGGTGTCTGTCTGATGTTTGATGCCAGGCAGATAGTGTACAGCGGCTTTATCAGAGCAAATACACACAATGTAAATTGAGTACTACAACCACTTAAAGCACCTCTCCTTGGTGGCCACTAGAACCACCAAGAAGACCCACAGTGTATCATCAATGACAACTAGAATCTCTGCATACCTGTCCTGTATGGGATCAGTCATTATGTTTTTTCTTTTCTTTGCTGGAAACTGGGTTAATGAGAGCACCGAGACTGATCCATATAGTAAACGGGTCATAAAAGGAAAAGTAGCTAAAAGAGGCTAAAAACCCCATAGTTGAGTCAGGTGTTTTTGTGATTTCAGCACTATGAGCGATCCCTTTTGTGTCATTTGATTCAATGCTAAGATCAAACTTAGTGATACATGCAGAATGAAGTTTATTCATTTCCGCCGCAGCCCGTGTGGTTGAATTCACCAAACATCTGAAGGACCTGAAGATCACCGAGAAGAAAAGAGCGACATTTGAATGTGAAGTTTCTGAACCAAACATCCAGGTGATGTGGATGAAGGACGGTCAGGAGCTGGAGATGTCCGACAGGTACAGTTGCACATATTCAGCTGTTAAATCACTTTTACTCTCCTGATCAAGTTTCAATGTTACCTTCTGTGTTTCCTGCAGATATAAAATGACCTCAGATAAATTCGTGCACCGTCTGGTTGTGCCGTCAGTCCGTCTGTCTGACGCCGGAGAATACACCGCCGTGGCCGGGTCAAGCATGTCCAAGGGCCACCTGGGAGTCGAGGGAAGGGACGTCAAAATCTCAGAGCCCGCCAGCAGGGACATCTCTGTGAGTTCATACGTTATCTGTACAAATGCAGTTTGAATTGTTTTCCCTTGATCATTTAACTTTGCATCAATTATAGGCTTGAAGATTTTCCAATAATGAACTGTTATTATGTTTATTCAACTTTCTTTTCTTTATGTTCAATAGTTTATATGGTTGTAGATCAACGGCTTCTTTTAAAAGTTCACTATCTTTGAGGAGACGAAAAAAACACAGTTGCCGGGTTGCTGCGGATTTTAGTGAGAATTCCTGTGAAATACTAGAATCTCAATTCCCAGTTGTCAACCCTACCATCTGTTTTTGTAGGTTGTTGAGAAACACAGAGCGACCTTCGAGTTCGAGGTGAACGAGGACGACATGGAGGGTCGCTGGTTGAGGAACGGAGTGGAGATTCAGTTCTCGGTCGAGGAGAGGTTCAACTACGCCACAATCAGGAAGCTGCACCGCCTCACCATCTCTGAGACCTACAGGAGCGACGCCGGGGAGTACACCTTCTTAGCCGGCAAAAACAGGAGCACCATGAACCTTCACGTCAAACGTAAGAGACCTGACATCACATGAACAAATCTGACATCAGTCTACTTTCACTTCTCTACATCAGACACTGTCAGCCTTATTTATTTATCTGTGCTACGTTTTCTGGAAATTAATACCACTGAAGTCAATTCAGAAACAGTTTAACTGCAAAGTAAGTAGACAACATTATAATTAATGCATTAATTAATGCAGTAACCCTACTTGTTTTATTAATACTGACCTGATACTTTGATAATGTTTTATTTACATCTCTACTAAAAAAAGGGATTAGGGGTTAGTAATGTACGGAGGACTGAGTTGACAAATGAGCCTAGACATGACAGCACTGCAAAAAGTTACTTTCTTCCGTGAGCAAAGCAGCTGATGCTGACAATTTTTCTTTTTTTTACAAAATGTTCGCTGTCATTTCTGGTGTCTGGAAAAAAAACTTGACTTAAAATTTGACTCTTCTGTTCTCTGCATATAGTGCCTGAGCCTCCTCAGATTGTCCGCCACATGCAGCCCCAGACAGCGACTTCTGGTAGATCAGTTCGCTTCTCGGTGCAGGTGAGCGGCATCCCTCAGCCTCAGGTGTTCTGGTATAAAGACTCCCAGGCTTTGTCCACCAGCTACAAGTGCAAGTTCCTCCATGACGGAGACGAGCACACACTGCTGCTGCTCGAAGTCTTCCCCGAAGATGCCACCGTCTACAGCTGCGAGGCCAGGAACGACTACGGAGAGGTGACAAGCTCCGCCCCTCTCACGGTGGAAGGTACGTTTAGTAATGTATCACTGCGAGGCATCAAGATGTTGGAATCCATTTTGTTTTTTCCTTCTAGGCTTTCATTATTGTGAGCTTGTGATTGTGAACTTCAAAGTTGATACGCTTTACCTGCATTTATAAATGGGTTTTGTTTTGAAAATAAAAAGAAGAAAACCAAGACACACCAGAAAAGACACAAATTCAATGTAACATTGGACCTGGACATGCTTAAACGTAAAGTGAAAATTAAATAAAACAAACTAAACTTTTTTTGTTACTTACTGTGATTATTTATCTCACCAGACAGTCAGTATCTGTTTGCCTGTTTTTCCAACATTGCAGGGCTACAAATACTCAAAGAAATGAAGAGGCTTTACTTCAAGAATGTCTTTAATTTATCACTTAACCAAACCATTCTGCCCCACAAAGACAGAGAACAGTAACTACAGAAACAGTAAAGTTTTCATGCTAGCCAGCAGGTTCTTAGGCAGATTATTTTATCCCAACAATTATTGCCATAGAACCTTCATAATACCTAAAAAATGCCAATTCTGCCCTGTGCCTTGGGCTAAGCTTCACAGAGGTGCAGCTACTGCTACTCCGCTAAGATACTTACGTTAGCTTAAGCAGAAGTTCAGCTGGGTTTCCCCATCGTGACTGAATTACCAAAATGTTACCAAATTGTATTACAGATACAGCTAGGGAAAAAAGTGACAAAATTTAGCTTTAGCTAAGACTAGCTCCACAGCTAGCTTTGACAGTTCTGTTTTTGTGGAAGTTACATATACTATGGCATAATCATCTTTTATGTAGTAAATAGATCCATTTTTCAAGAGTGAGATTCTGGTCTTCACTCAGTGTCTTGGCAAACCTCTCTAACTCAGTCTAAAGAGATTCTATGTACAATTTGGTGAAAAGAAGAAAAGCAGCAAATCATCTCACTGGAGAATGTGTGGTATTAAAAAAACAGATTCATATCTTGATAGATTACCAATATTGTCATTGATTATGTTTTTGTTTTTGTCTTGTCTGTCTTCTAGTTCCTGAGGTAGTTGAAACTGTGGCTCGTGTCTCTGCTCCGGTCCTCATCGCTCCCTTGCGGGACATCCTGGTCATGGAGGGACACCCTGCCCAGTTCCAGTGCACCGTCTCTGGGGAAGGTAGTGACCACTGCTCACCTTCTTCTGTTTGTTGGTTTAAAAAATAAATAGTGTCATATTTTACTGTCCAGTACTTTGGATAGTCATTTACCTTAAATGCTCTAATAGATGATAGTTTTATTTGCAGTAATTACATAATAAAACACATGGGGTCCAGATGATCCTGACTGTTAATGATCACTGTGTTTCCAGATCTGCAGATTTCTTGGTTCTGTAATGACAGAGAGATCCGACAGTCAGACATCTTCAGTATGTCTCATTATGGCGAAACCTGCCAGTTGGAGATTTCCAGAGTTCTCCTCGACCACGAAGGAGAGTACTCATGTGTTGCCACAAATTCGGCAGGAATGGTCACATGTGCTGCAACTTTGAATATTGACGGTGAGTAATTCAGATGTTAACTTGCCAATGACAGACCAGTACACACTGCGCGTGCTTCAATAAAATAAGACCTTCTCTGCTAGCATGTTTTTAACCAGGGATGTTTTGATTTTCAGCTCAAAATCTGAGTCTGACATGTTGATTTCCACTGTGGCAATAAGAAACTCTGATATATCCAAAAAAAATCCTCTTAAAGTCTCTTCCACCACTGTTAGCTTGTGAGCTAACGGAGGTCCTAGTAATCAAGAACGAATCAGCGAAGTATAATACCACTCCCTGTTTTTTACAATGATTATGGGCTCAATCTTGATCAGTGGGTTCTTGATCAATGAGAGCATCCCTATCTGTAAGGACAGCACATACTGTCCAGACTGATGTGCTTTTAGGTGTAAGAGTCTCCTCCTTCTAGCTAAAGCTATTAGAGGATGTTGTATGGGCATGCTTCTCACTCACTCACTCATAAATATAAAATGAAGCATCTATTGGAACAAAGAAACAAACTTTTATTGAGATAATACAAGTCTGCATGGTTCAGCAGGGGGAAGTGGCAAGGTTTCAGGCATGTGTGTTTGGTATGCCAGAGCCAGAGATCAGCTGCTGGTGGTTGCACAAAGATTTTAGATGACGGCATTTTGTGAAACCCTCTTGCTCTCTGTCTTCTCCAGATTCAGATGAGAAGATGATATCAGATACGTCTGTGCCTCCGGTAGACGAGGAGTGCTTAGCCCAGTTTAGATTTAACTAACTTAATAATTTTAGAGCACCCTTTATGTCAAATTGTATTTTGTCAGTTCAGAACTATTTTAATCAATTCCTCAGTCCCCAAACCACAGACATTGGTTGCTTACTGACACGGTTTAGCCTAGCTTAGCACACACTGCAAACTAGCCTGGCTTAATCAAAAGAGAAAAAAAATCCACCTTCAGTCATATATCTTCTCATCTGACTCTGGTTTAGACAGCAAACAAGATCATTTCTGGTTATAAAGCTCACTCAGCAACATTGTTGGTATGCCACAATTTTATTTTATTTCTTTCCGTCAAAACCTAGAGTCATAGCAAGAGGAATGGCTGACTTTTTTGGCTTTATTTGTCTCTGTTCTTGTGTCTGTAAAAACTAATGCAAGACTGAAACTCTTCTGAAAGATCTTTGTGCAACCAGCCCTTGGTTTTGTAACACTTTACCAGCTCAGCTTTCAGAAACTCATTCATATTTTCATGTTGATGGTGATGTTACAGTTAAACTGACTGTCTTCTCTTCCTACATGAATAACTCTTTACAGTAGGGACGTCTTTATTCATGAATCTTTATTTCAGAAGAATGCAGCATGGTCAAAACAGAGCTGAATTTTGGAAATCTAGCTTTCTGGATTCCTGACGCTCAAGCACGGACATAATACATAGCTGTTTTTTTATTTTAAATTATGGTCAAGCTTGCATGATTGACAGCGGAAACCAGCCACTGTCTACTCCCTCACTGATCATGACTGATCCTCAACGCTCCACTCCAGCTGCAGTCTTGCCAAACAAGCTGTGACACAAGTAACCTGAAGAAGTCACCAGAATGATGTGTTGACCTAATTCTTCTACTCTTTCTTATTGCCCAGATGAAAAAGCCTTAGGTATTGTGTCGACCACTGGGGCTGAGACTAAGCTAAGTCAGAGACTGGAGGGACAAATAGCCCACAGTGTTGAGTTTACTGAGACGGTCTCTGAGAGTTCCTCTGTGACTTGGAAGATGGTTGAGATTCAGATGGAGAGTGTAAGCTCGGTGAAGATGAGCTCTGAGAGCAGCTTTGATATCAAACTCTCAGCCAGCCCCAAACTGATGATGGAAATGAGCGACGTCCGAGTGAAAAGTGGTGAGATGGCCGAGTTCAGCTGCTCATTTGATGGGCAACCATTCACTGGGGTGGTTTGGGATCATAACGGCCAGAGTCTGGCAGACACGGAGCGGGTGAGGAGCTCACAGATCGGGGGGCTGTTGTCCCTGATCATCCAGGGTGTTAGTGTGGCAGACCAGGGTGTGTACTGCTGCACCGCCACCAACCAACACGGCCAGAACAGCTCCTCCGCCCAGCTCACTGTTGAAGGTGGTTCATCTCAATTTTTTTATTAGTCTGGTCCATCCTATCTCTCCACCTGCTCCCCCTGCTTCGTCCCCTCCTCTCATGATTTAATATTTCCTCTTAGCCTGTAACCTGTTAGAATGTAATAGAATAACAAGCCTTGTAGTCTAGTTTATTCTTTTCCTGCTGTTGCCAGCTTTGCCTCACTAATCTCATCCATCCATCCTACTAACCCGTTTAGTGTTTAGAGTCATAGCCTTATACACTCTGACCCCTAATTACTCTCCCTAACTTTATTCTCACCCAGCTAAAGAAGCAATTCTCAAAGCAGAAACCCCCATCCCTACCGATTCTGTGCGTAAAGTGTCTCAGGCAGACAGGGAGACCCTTAGTGATCCCCCTGACCAAGACAAACAGGAGGCGGTGGAGAAGCCGGGACCATTGCCTCCATCTTCCCAGAGACCTCACAACCTCATCAGTCACCTATATTTCCCCGATGTTGTGCCTCATGACAAGCGAGGTCAACGGCTCTTCAGCTGCCCCGAGTTCCTGATCAAACTCCCCCCTGAGCTGCTGATCAGAAACAGAGACAACAGCTCCTTGTATTGCGTTATGAAGGGGGTTCCCACTCCGTTTCTCATTTGGCTTTACAACCGGTTGAATGTTGAGGATTCAGTGTCTTACTCTCTGAAACAAGACGGCCCCCTGAGCTGTCTAAATGTTAACAATGTGGGACCCGGACAAGGGGGCTCTTACACTTGCAAAAATGTCAACTCAGCCATGGATGCTGAGAGCAGCACAGTGATGAAAGGTTGGCATCTGCATGCTTTTGGTCCTTCTGCTCGCTCGGGCTTTGTTTGGCCCACCACTCATCCACACTGCTTTCCACCTACACAGCCAGCAGAGGCACACTTCTTGATACAGCGACACCACTTCTTCAACAAGGTTTTAACCACTATGTTTAGGAGCGGTCGCTGACCTTTGTGTCCTGCTTTACTGACTAAGACATCAAAAGAGACAAAGAGAGAGGGATACTCATATCACTGAGCATTTTCCAAAAGGTGCTGCACATTAAAGGCCAAAAGGAAGCATGCAAGAATGTCAGTTAAAAGAAAAAAAACAAATCAAATGGATAATATGGATGCACGACCTGTCACTGACTGTCTCTAACAGTCTTGCATCATATGAGACTTTATGTGCAGTTTTGGGAGTGTTTTTAATTTGTAAACATTTGTGTCTTTACAGTAACTGCAGTGGAGAAGGAACCTATGATTCAGGTCCAGGAGGAAGTGAAAGGTAAATATTGTTTCATGTCAGCAGGGATGTATCTGTCTTAACAAAGAAGCTGTTTTTATTGCTTTGACTTTTTGTCTTCAGGTTGCTCTGGTAAGAAATTCATGTTAATGTTTCAGAATGTTTTACTAGTATGTTTAGATGTTTTTCAGAATTTACTTTGAATGTCAAATTATTTACGCTACTTCACACCATTTTTCAAAGTGTACTTTATCTTCAGTATAAAATCAAGGTCCACTTATGAGGTTTTTTGTAAAACTTCATTTCTCATTCTTCATAACTGGACAGAGTTGGCTCAGTTTATGAATTATGGAACTTCAGTCACATGTACGTAGCATATAGTAGTATGTGGGGGGGGGGGGCGTCGTAAACCCTGGTTCTGTTGGAAGATGGTCTTTGGTGTCCGTTATGATTTTTTATTTTTAATACTGAAAGCGTGTTACCTACCAAAGTCTTAAAAACAAATGGTAAATGGACAATAGTAAATTTTTGCATGTAATTTGTAGTAAATTGGCTAAAACGTACAAAACTATATGGTCGTTTGATTTACCTTGCAGTCAGATATAACTCAACTATAGATGCATAAGTCATTCTGTTTTCAGTACAGCTGATTGTATTGTGGTTGGGGTGTGTGTCTCACTTTACTTTAAACTGTCATTACTCCACTCAGCCTTCTCTAGCTCAACCAACACAGTGGAAGAGGAAACCCAGGACTCGTACTACACTGGACTAAAGTTACCACATAAAGCCAGAACACTTGAACTTAATCCAGAATCCAAACGCTACTCCAGCACTTTGGAGAAGAAAAAAGAGAAACCAGTTTTCCTCAGCAAACTTTCTCCAGCAGCTGTGACTCTTGGAGAAACAGCTACGTTTACCGTCAAAGTGTCTGGTTTCCCTAAGCCCACTGTTCAGTGGTTCCATAACGGGCAGACTATAACGAGTTCGTCCGTGTATACGTTCATTCACGAGCAAGATGAGTATAGCATGGTCATTACCAAAGTTCAAAGGGAGTTTGAAGGAGAGTACTCTTGTACTGTCAGCAATAGATTTGGCCAGTCGACTTGCTCTTCTTATTTGCATGTTCAGGTGATGGAGTCAGAAAGGGATGAAAAAGTTGACAGGAGAACATTTGTACCAACTGCCAAACCCCCAGAATTCACTAAAACTATAGAGTCTCTTCAGCTGTCTGAGGGAGACCAGGCTTTCTTCAGGTACATTGTGACCGTAGATCCTCTCCCTGAGATTCAGTGGCTCAAAGGCAGCTTCCATATTCAGCCTAGTGGGTTTTGTATCATTGTGAACAACCCAGATGGCTCAGGCTTTATTAATATTAAGAGTGTCAAACAAGATCACAGCGGCGTCTACACCTGTAAGGCCTCCAACCAATATGGGGAAGCCTCATGTACCGCTGAGCTGCTGGTGTTCAGGGAGAAAGTTAAGGACGAGCCCACACTAATTAAGAATTCAAAAGATTTGAAAATATCCATGATCGAACAAACCACAGAATCCAGATTATACCAGGAAAGAACTCTAGCAGATCAGATGATTTATACCATTAGCACTGAAGACAGGCAGATTATTCCTAGTGAGGAGGTGGGAACCCTCAGAGAGCTTGACATCTCCACTGCTACCATTCTTCGAGAGCAGCTTACCAACCAGGCAGCAGTGCTACAGTCTCATGAAATACAGGAGAGGGTTTCTTTGGCTCCCACTCATCCACTTCAGGTTTCAGCTGTTCCTATGAAACAACTTCACATGGCGAGTTTCTTATCTTCAGTCCAGGAGAGACAAAAGATCACTGAGCAGCACTCCGAGCGGATTCTCAGCCCTGAGATTATAGAACTCGAGTTAGCCAAAGAGCAGTCATCAAAACTCATGTCGGCCACATCTGAAGAGGTCCTCCCACTTACCACAGTGAGAGCTGAGTCCTTGACGGACCGGGCTCCAGAGCACGTGAAGACCTTGAATGAACCCAGGCAGCTTGTTAGCGGTCACCAAGTAGAGTCCACTCTGCCCATCCTTGATGAAACTTCAGGCATCACCCACAGGCCAGAGGAAGAGAGGAGTTTCAGAGTCACAGAAGGGGTTAAGATTTTATACTCGGCTCAGTCTACAGGGCAACTGTCAGTCACAGAAAGACACTGTGAGCCTCTGCCAGCTTTAGATGCAGCCACTACACCCTATATTGAGAAAGAGCAATCAAAACCAGTGGTAGCACCAGTGAGCAAAACTAGAGTCACTTTATCCAAGGAACAGATATTTGAAATACGCAGACCAGAGCAGGAGAGTATCACCCCACGCAAATATATGGTCTATAAGTCAGCTATAACTGCTGAAGATAAATACGAACTACAAGGTGAACAGGCAGGACAGGTACCAGGTATAGCATCTTCTGTGTGTCTGCAGCCTCAGCAAGAGGGAGAAATTCTCCTGAATCTGCAGGTTATGAGCGATCAAGATGTTTTACAGTCTGAGGGTAGGTTCAGCATCAAAAAGCCCTCTACAGAGCAGGCAGAAGTGAGGAAGAGTCCAACTTTGTTGCATTCAGTAACTCAAGAAGAGCAAAGAACTGCAGTTTGCGAGGCAACTTCAGAGTTCTCAGCAAAGATTGATGCCATATCCGTTCAACCGAAGAAAGAGTTAACGCAAACAAAATACCTTCAGTCAATTCATTCTTTATCAGTTTTACCAAAGGAAGGCATACTTACCATCACTAAACCTGACCAGCAGGTGGCAATGCAGAAACAGGAAAAGGCTAGGAGGCGTGCAGCTACCTCAGAAGAGAGAAGGGAGATCACAGCAGATTATCTCTATGATCTTGATATATCGGTGACCGGGGTTCAGTCACAGCTTCGAACTGAGCCTAGGTCTTCAAGCATTCTCACAGTCTCCTCCCAGCCCATGCAGCTGCCGAAGGAGATGCCTTTTATGACCAATGTCAAGCAGCAGCGAGCGATAATCCAGAAAGAGGATTACTGGAATATCATGCATTCTTTGAATGTCACAGACACTCACACTCTAGAGGAGAGTCACACCATCAGCATTAAAACTGATGATAAATTCAAGCCTGAGATGAAAACTGAGCCTAAGATCCCCCCAAAAACTGTTTTTATAGTGGAGAACGCAGTTGCCACTGAAAGCTGTACTATCTTAGAAGCCGCTAAGCAAGACTTTGCAGTCCAGATCCAGGAGGGCCAGTCAGTGCGACAGTCAGTGTTGCTAGAAGAAAAGCAGGTCATTACGGGAGAGCAGTCAAGTGAGATACGTAAATCTGAGGGCTCCACTGTCAGCATCATGACACAGCCTAAAGGAGTTATGTTTGTTCATGAGTCTCAGGACACTCAGACTCTACCTAAAGAACTCAACTTTGTCATTCAGATTCCCAAACCATCGAGTTTGAATATACGACGTCAGCTCAGAGACTCTCTTCAGTCTGCTGTGGCCAGTGACCAACAAGTGTTACTAGCCGATGTTGTAGAAAGGTTAGAGGCAGTTGAGGTACAGGAAGTGAAGGTTCAGAGAGAGCCCAAGTGGGCCACATATACATACCTGATCACAACACCAGGTGCGCCCGTGGAGATCACACTGTCTTTTGAAGGTGAATACCCTCAGACAGCTGACCTCAGGTCTGAACTCCAGGTAGCTCTGCATGCTATGGTTTTCCAGGAGCAGCAAAGTCTTACATCAGAGCATCCAGGTACCATGCAAATTGACAAGCCTCAGAAAGCGCTGGTCAGCTCAGCAACCTCCAAAGAGGTGTTCTCATCTGTAGTGGACACCATGTTTGTGGCAGAGAGTGCAGTTGGATTTCCTCCTGCTATATCTCACTCTGCAGCTGTCAAAACAGAAGCCAGGGCTTCCTTCCAAAGCGCAACAGTTAAGAGTCGGTCTGAGGTTCATGAGTCTACACAGGTGAGCAGGAAGACAGTCAGGTCAGAGGCCACCGCTGCTGAATTGACCATGACAGTGCCTGTGGGTCAGGTTCCCGTTGACCAACGTTTGGATATTGTCCACAGAAAAACCGGAGAGGAGTATCTTTCAGAGGCAATTATAATCAGTGAGTCCTCTGAGAGTCTGGTAGATTATCCTGTTGTCATTGATTCTCTGGAAGATGTTTGCTCTGAGGAAAATGGCAAGGCCATTTTTACTGCCACCATAAAGTATGTCACCAAAGTTAACTGGTTTTTCAATGGCCAATTGGTGAAATCTGGCAAAGAGTTCAAGTGTTCTAAAGACCACAACACATACACACTAGCTATCGACAAAGTTGTCAAGGAGAAGCATCAAGGAGAGTATGTCTGTGAGGCTGAGAATGAAGCCGGCAAGACTACTACATCTTCAAGACTCACTGTGGTCTCAAGAGGTTTGATGATGAGCAATTCTTTGATATCATCATCAACTAACTTCACACATTGGTGAATTTCCAATTCTGTTGTCTGCAAACCTCAACCATAACTCAAACTTTAAATAAATGTGGAACAGCATTTATGAGTTGAATGCCCATTAAATTCTAAAGTGAAAATACAAGGTCTCATAAGGTCTCTTTGGATATTTTACAAGCAAAAACTAGATTTGGAGGTTCGAGGTTTTCACCAGACAGCAGTAACATTCTCACTTTTCCTTTAAATTCATCCATTCCTTCACATGCGTATCACACCCATACCTATTCCCCTGTCCTTCCAAGGAATCACCTCTGACTTCATATCTTGAAACATCCATCAGTCCTCATTCCTGGTCCATTCTTATTTGCATGTTTTCTCTCCTTTTCTTATCGCAGAATCTCTTTCATCACATCTTCAACCCAAATTTAATACCATTTTCCTCCTCCACAGTCACCTCAACCCAAACCTAATACCATTTTTCTTCTCCACAGTCACAACAGGATATATTTGTGTGTGTTACTTTCCATCCCAGGTTCACTACACCATCACCTCCAGTAGAAACATTCCTTTTTGCTTCCATTTCAACTACTTCTGTTTATATACTTTGTCTTTTTATCTTTCTTTCTCTCCAAAAATATAGTGAAACCTGTGTTCAGGCACAGAATCGTCCCTGTGGAGATCAACATTGGCAACAGTGCCAAGTTTGAATGTGAAATCGAGGATGCTCCGAATGTGAGCTTCAAGTGGTTCAAAGATGGACACCCTATCAAAGAGGGTGATAAGTACAGGATTATCAGTCGCTTCAGCATTTCCTCTCTGGAGCTTCTGAGCCCAACAAAGGACGATAGTGGTGAATACACCTGCAAGGCGTCCAATCAGCACGGCAGCGATGAATGCTCCGCCTCCCTCAACGTGACAGGTAAGAGTGATGCATGTTTCCTTCTTTGCTGGTTGAGTTTCGAGCTGGTGTTGAATGAAACTTGAATCTAGAACTATCACCGATTTCTTTTTCTACAAGGTATCATATTTTGTTGTTCTTTGCTGGTTTTTCTGGCAGGTTAAGTTGAGGTAAATTAACAGGGTATAACATATTAGCACTAATATGTTTCTCTTCTTCTTAATTCTAATAGAGCAATTCCCTCCTGCCTTTATAACTCAACCTGACCCTCAGACTGTATATGTTGGAAAGAGGGCAATGGTACAGTGTGTAATAATAGGATCTGCTCCACTGAATGTTGTCTGGCTCAAAGACAACCTGGCCTTACCCAAAGTGCCTACACACTACCAAATCTCTTGTGAAAAGAATAAGCACACTCTTGAGATTACCAAACTTGATCCAGATGACAGGGGTCTTTATGTGTGCAAGGTGTCTAATAATGTTGGGACAGCTGAGTGCAGTATGGAGCTGCATGTTATTGATAAGCCCAACTTTGTAAAGCCCCTGGGTCCAGTCGCAGCTGTGGTTGGAGCTCCTCTGCACCTGGAGTGTCAGGTGGATGAGGACACTGGAGTAACAGTCACCTGGACCAGAGATGGTAGAAAAGTCCATCCGTCTCCAGACTGTAAACTGTCTTTTGAGGATAAGACAGTTACTCTTGATATCCTGAAGACCACACTGAAAGATTGTGGAAATTATATGTGTACGGTGACAAATGAAGCTGGGAGTGCAACATGCTCCAATTCAGTGAAGGTACAAGGTAAGGACTGTCTAGTTAACTTTCATGGCTACTGCAGCATTTGAAGCTGTTGCAAATCTGCAGTACTGAAAATTAACATAATTTTCCGTGGTGTCCATTTAGATGGAGTAAGTGCAGCTCCAGCTGCCTTTTTTTCAAATCTTAAATCTCTTTTCTTTCAATGCTGGGTTGTTATCTTTAAATGACTTCTTTGACTTCATATTGGCTCTTTTTAACCGCACACTTCTCCAGAGCCGCCAGTCTTTGTAAAGAGGCTGGAAGCCACCACAGTTTGGAAGCAAGGCAGCACTGCACGGCTGCAGTGCACCGTCAAAGGATCCCCTGAACTTCACACCACCTGGTTCTTTAATAACACCGAGCTGTCTGCTGGTGGCAGATATGATATCAGTCTGAAGGATGGTGTTGCCACTCTTGAGATACAGGATGTCATGTTGAGTGACAGTGGAAACTACACCTGTGAGGTTCTCAATGAGTCTGGGTGTGAAAGCTGCAGCACTAAAGTAGCGCTGAAAGGTGTGTAGACTTATACAATTTTATAACAGGTCCAAATTTTCAGTCAGTATAAGAACCTGTCTAACTGAACTATATGTTCCCCTTTAGAACCACCGTCTTTCAGAAAGGAGTTACTCTCCATAGAGGCGGTCAGAGGATCTGTAGCTGTTTTGGAGTGTGAGATTGCAGGCTCTGCACCATTCGAGGTGGCCTGGAAAAAGAATAAGAAACGTCTGTCTGCAGATAAAAAGTACAGGATAGTGTCACAGGGATCCCTTACCTCTCTGGAGATCCACTCATTTGAGAGTGCTGACGTTGGTGAATATGAATGTGTCGTATCAAATGCAGTGGGGTCAGTAACCTCAAAGTCAGTGGCTAAACAGAGAGGTTAGTAATGTACAAAATATAGGACATTTTTAAAAACATTTATTATAATTGTTGTAGTCCTCTTGGCTGTTCTTTATATTATTATTACTAATACTGTTATTTCAGAGCCACCTATGTTCTCAAAGAGGATTGAGAGTGCTACAGCAGTGTTGGGAAATACAGTGAAGCTACAGGGAACCCTAAAAGGCTCAGCTCCCATCACATTAAAATGGATGAAAGACTCTGAGCTGCTAAGAGATGATGATCCAAATGTCAAAATGACATTTGAGAACAACATCGCTAGCATTTCCTTCTCATCTGTTGAGATAAAGCATGGCGGCAAGTATACTTGTCTTGCTGAAAATGAGGCAGGACAGCAGAAATGTGAAGCTGTCTTAACAATTCAAGGTTAGAACATTCCTATTTATTAGAAATATTTTCAAATTTCAAATGTAGATGTTTCTAAAGTTTCTAAACTCATATTGTATTACAGAACCTGCTAGGATCTTAGAGAAAGCAGCGTCCATCAGTGTGACTGCAGGGGAATCAGCCACATTGGAGTGCAGGATTTCTGGAAGCCCAGACCTCAAAGTGAAATGGTTTAAAGACGACAAGGAGATGATCAGTGGCCGTAAATATAAGATTATGGTGAAGGAGAATATTACCATCTTAAAGATTCTCACAGCTGATAAAGGAGACACTTCAGAGTACAAGATGGAGGTGTCCAATAAAGTCGGAAAAGACCAGTGCACCAGCTCAGTCACTGTTATAGGTTCGTTTTAGCCAAGAATACATTGTTAATAACAATTTAGAGGTTTGGCCTCTGATGACAGTTATGTTTGACATATTTCCTTACACAGATCGCACAGTTCCACCATCCTTCACCAAAACTCTAAAGAAAGTGGATGGGAGTATTGGTAGTAATTTTACCTTGGAATGCAGAGTTGCTGGATCTCAGCCAATGGCTGTTTCTTGGTACAAAGATGATAAAGAAATCTGCAGTGATGACAAATATAAGCTTGATTTCAGTGAGAGTACAGCCTCTCTGACGGTAACTGGCCTGGAGCAAAGCGATGATGGAGTTTATACATGCCAGGCCTGTAATGATGCTGGGGAAAAAGAGACCAGTGGTACTTTGTCTGTCAAAGGTCAGAGGAGTTGAATTACTTTGCCTTAAACCTGAGATTAAACAGGAATCTGGCACACATTACAAATGATAGGCTTTGAACATGCTCTTTTTCTTCCCAAATAACTTCAGAACCTCCGGTCTTCACGGTGAAACCTGAATCCCAGGACGCTTCACCCGGATCAAATGTTGTCATAAAATCAGCCTTTGCAGGATCAGCTCCTCTGGTTGTTAAATGGTTCAGAGAGGAGAAAGAGATTTTCACTGGGGGAAAGTGTTTCATAAAGAAAGATGCCTCCTCAAGCTCCTTGGAGCTTCAGTCTGTGAAACCACGTGATTCTGCTAAATATACATGCCAAGTATCCAATGATGCTGGAAAGGTGGATTGCACGGCAGTCCTCTTTGTAAAAGGTGCGGTTTTATTCTTTCTTTTAATGAAGTGATACGCTGAACTGTTGTTTTCTTTACTTAACCTCTTGTTTTTACTGTTATTGTTACTGTTAATTTACAGAAGCCCCAACATTTACAATGAAGCTTGAGCCTTCACAGCTGCTGAAAACTGGAAAACCTCTGAAGTTGTCCTGCAAAGTGCAGGGCACCCCTGTTATTAGCATCTCATGGTTTAAAAATGGCTCAGAAATCACTTTAGACCACAGACACACAATGTCCTTCGACATCTCAATCGCGACTCTGGAGATAGAGAACTGCTCTGGAGAGGATAGTGGAGATTATGTCTGTATGGCGTCCAATGAGGCTGGTAGAGACCAGTGCAGCAGCTCGGTAACAGTGAAAGGTTGGTTCAGTCTTTAGAATCTTTTTCAAGTTTTTCTTTGACAAACTGTAGACTGTTGGCAAGTCTGGTCCACATTGTTCTTTATGTTCAATGCTGCCTTCATTAACGGGAAATCGAAGCAGGTTACATTCCTGTACACCACTGCAAAGACCTGGGGTTTTATTCCTGGTAGTGGTACTGTCCGGCTTGTTTGTACTGACCACCAAGCACAATTGGCCATGTTTGCAGGTGGGAAGCCAGTGAGGGATCACACATGTTTTTCACTCATAACTCCTACTAGTTCTTAAGCCTAACATAACCTAACCCAACCTGTCAGCCCTGTCATTGATTGGCGACCTGTCCAGGATGTACACGCCTCTCACCCAATGTCAGCTGGGATTGGCTCCAGCCTGCCACTACCCTCTAAAAGATAAGCGGGTGTAGCTAATGGATGGATGAACTCCAGCAGGAACCCTTGCATTTGTTACAACCTGCCGTCTTGGTGGGAGGAGAAAAGACACGCGTAAACGCGTCTGTGGACCTACACAGAGAAGATTG
Organism: Enoplosus armatus; assembly: GCF_043641665.1. NCBI lineage: Eukaryota > Metazoa > Chordata > Actinopteri > Centrarchiformes > Enoplosidae > Enoplosus > Enoplosus armatus. Next base: position 25,097,067 of record NC_092190.1, on the reverse strand, counting down.
TTATGAATAAACATAGGTCACAGATCCTCGCAGATGAGCTGACATGCATATCGGCCAAATCTCAACAACACCTCTTGCGTGTCAAGCAAGCAAAACAGAGAAGAAAAAAATGTACAGTAAAGTTGTACATACAAGTATAAAATATAAATGCGATACAGTCCAACAATCCATGATACTTCTCCTGTATTCCAAGTTGCAAGGATGTTTAGCAAGCATATCTCAGTCAGCTCCTACTTATTAGTTTGGAAGCTGTTTTTTATTTTAATCTAATTTGTTGGTCGTCTTTCACTGGTGAGAAGGTGTTAGCGTCACAAACGTTCTTAGTCCCAGAGGTTAACTATCGGTCAGAAAATTCAGTGTTCTTAACTTCTCCAAGAACTTGCTGACCTACAGTTTGCTTCCTGACGTATTGGCGAGAATTGTTACACCTTCATTTGTGCATTGACTTCGGAGATAACCAATGAGAGTTTGTAATGTGGAGGCTCTGAACAGCCAAATGAATTCTGTGGACTAGACTGGCCTCATGAGACTAGAACTTACTCTTCAGCCCTCTATTGCCTTTAAATATAACATGTACTATATTTTTTTTAATAGAGCCTCCAGTGTTTGTGGGGCCTTTTGAATCAGCTGCGCTTGTAAAGGCATCCGACATTATCTTGGAAGGAACCATTTCAGGTTCCCCTCCATTTGAAATAAGTTGCTTCCTCAATGATAAGCTGATCAGAAACGACAAAAGGCATAAGATCAGTGTCGAAAACAACACTGTCACTCTTCAGATCTCAAACTGTGAGGCCGGCGATGCTGGGACATACCAGTGCACTGTTGTAAATGATGTTGGGGAGACATCTTGTTCTTGCCAGATTTCACTGAAAGGTTAGTCAAAGGACAGTGTCAAATAATGTTGTCCAAGGTTATCTTTCTGCATGTTGCCCAATGGCCTGTTAATTAGGTTTTTATGTAAATTTAAGCAATTACATTTTACACAATGTGAAGATTCTTGTGTGATAACAGAAATGTAATTCAGGCACCATGACCCTTTCTTTAAAGAGTATTTTTGCTCGTCTTAAATAGTTGTATATTATTGTAGTTTGTAAAGAGATAAGGTTGCTACACTTTCTAATTTCGGCAGCCAGTAGAAGGTTAGATCAGGGAGACAAAGATTTGCAATGTGGATCATCTGTGTTTGTGTAAATCCTGCTACAGCCTGCAGTCTGACTTTTGTGGTCTTCTCTCACTAGAACCACCGTCATTTGTTCAGAGACTAGACGATATGTCCTGCATGGTGGGCTCTGAGATATCTATGAAGTGCATGTTATCTGGATCACTTCCCATGACTTTCTCCTGGATCAAGGATGATCATGAGCTCACAGAAGATGAGCATGTTAAGATGTCCTATGAAACCAAAAGTGCCGTGTTGAATTTGAAAAATGCTCAGTTATCACACGGCGGGAAATATTTCTGTCGGGCACAGAACAAAGCTGGGACTCACAGATGTGGCGCTGTGCTCATAGTGACAGGTTTGTAGGATGTTTGTGACTCTTACTTGTCTTAACTGCTGTTGCTTTTATGTCAAGCTTGACGTTTCATCTGTTGCATTAACACGTGCAAGTGGTAGCAGCTAACTCAGTTTTGGATCATTTTGTTATGCCAGAGCCTGCAGGTATTTCAGAACGTGCAAAGTCCATCAGTGTAACACAGGGTGACCTGGCCAGGCTTGAATGCAGATTCTCAGGCACCAAACCGCTCAAGTCCAGATGGATGAAGGCGGGAAAGGAGCTGACCTCAGGCCAGAGATACAAAATACAGAACACAGACACCAGCTCTGTGCTCAAGATTATTAAAACAGAGAAAAGTGATAATGATGAATACACCTGTGAGGTTTCAAACTATGCTGGGTGCAGTTCTTGTAAGGCAGCCATTACTGTCTTAGGTCAGTTTATCCCAAAGTTTTATATCTTTTATGAGATTTTCTTGTCTATTTTATTCATACAACCAACTCAACATTGTTTTTGCACTTTGTATATAATAGATCAGATTATTAAACCAGCTTTTACAAGAGAACTGAAGGACACAGAAGGTATCAGAGGATCGTTTGCTCATCTGGAGTGTCTTGTATCGGGCTCCCTGCCGATGGCGATACAATGGTACAAAGATGAGAAAGAGATCCAGACTGATGAGAAACACAAATGCACATTTTATGAAAATGTTGCTTTCCTGGAAATTAGTCGTCTTGACAGTAAAGACAACAACAGCTATACCTGCATCGCTAAAAACCAGGCAGGATCTGCCCAGTGCTCTGGGATCTTGTTTGTTAAAGGTTAGAACTCATCTCACTATCAGTATTCTCTTGCTGTTTAAGGCATAATCACACACATATATATATGTTACTATGTTATAACAGAAGTGTTGGGTTTTGTCTGCCAACAGAACCACCATGCATTCTTGAAAAGCCTGAATCCATGAATGTTTTGTCAGGATCAACGGTTAAGTTTAATGTTTGTGTCTCTGGCACGCCACCGCTGACCATCAAATGGTTTACAAACAAGAAAGAGATTTTATCCAGTGCCAACTGCTCTGTGATTAAAGACAACACCTCAAGCTCACTGGAGCTCTTCTATGCCAAAGCTTCTGATTCTGGAGACTATGTCTGTGAAATGCAAAATGATGTGGGCTACAGTTCATGCCAGGCAGCACTCTTTGTAAAAGGTTAATATTAGTCTCTCACCTTTAATAGTTTTCTTTAATTTGTAATTTTTACCATACTGAAGTGTCTTCTGTATGTATTTCTTTCAGAAGCCGCTTTTTTCATTGAAAGACCTGAAGGTGTATCAGTAGTAAGAGTAGGGGATAGTAAGGTGTTCGAGTGCAAGGTTGCTGGTACTCCAGAGATCTCTGTGCATTGGTTCAAAGATGGAGCTGAGATTCATCAAAGTGTCAAACACAAGATGTCGTTTTTCAACTCTGTAGCCACCTTAGAGATTTGTAAAGTTAGTGAAAATGACAGCGGGAAATACTTATGCGAAGCCTGCAACGAAGCAGGCACAGAGAGTTGCACTCTTGAGCTAGAAGTAAAAGGTTGGTTTTTCCTTTACATGTTTACATCTTGTCAGTGCTTCAGTCAAGTCAAGTTCAAGTTAGATATTACATCACTGATACAAATCAAAGGTGGCCTTAGTTTGATTTGCTTTGTTATTTCAGAGCCTCCTTCATTTGTTGAAGAGCTGACGTCTCTTGAAGTTGTTAAAGGTTCCACAGCTGTGTTTGCTTGCAAAGTGGCAGGAAATGCTACATTTAAGGTCACATGGTTCAAAGATAAGAAGCCAATCAAATCCTGCCATAAGTATGTTAAAGTTGATAGTGAAAATGTGAGCTTGAAAATCCAGGACTGTAAAGTGGAAGATGTTGGTACTTATCAATGCGTGGTAGCCAATGAGGTTGGAAGTTGCACTGGCTTTGCAGCTTTGTGCCTGAAAGGTTGGTTTTACTGTTGATTGTACATTCCACTGACACACATTAGACATACAGCACTGTACACTTGCTGGTATTACAATGACATCTTTTCTTTGTATTAGTCCCTCCAACATTTGTTAAGAAGATAGAAAATGCCTCTACTATTCTGAAAGATGTCGCAGCCTTTCACTGCACTGTGGAAGGTTCTCTGCCTCTGTCAGTGCAATGGCAAAAAGACGAGAACTGGATCTCAGAAGATCCAAGGATCGAGAGAACATTTGAGAACAAAGAGGCCACTCTCAGGATTCCTGCCTGTGAGGCGACTGACAGTGGGAAATACACCTGCCAGGTGGTAAACGAGGCCGGGCAGGACAAATGCTGTGCCACCCTGGTAGTGATAGGTACCTCTGCTTCATGCTCAGTTCCTCTGCCTAACATTATAGCGACAACGACAATAACAAGTGCACTCAACCATTTTTCTTGGTGTTGTAGAACCACCTACGATCCAAGAGAAGCCAGAGGTAGTCAAAGTTACTTGTGGAGATCCGGTTAGTCTTGACTGTAGGATAGCTGGAACTCCTCAAATCAGTGTAAGATGGACCAAAGATTGCAAAGAGCTCCAGTCATGCAGAAAACATTGTCTCTACTATGAGAACAACCTCAGCAGTCTTAAAATACGGTCATCTCAGCTGGAAGACAGGGGAGAGTACCTGTTTAAAGCCACAAACTCTGTTGGGACTTGCAGCTGTAAAGTCATGCTGGTTGTTTTAGGTTTGTAAAATACTCTTCAACTTGTTCAGTTTGTTAGGACAAATATTTTAAGGTTAGGATTGTGTTTTTCGCTTGACTCTAATTATCTTTTAATATCATTTTAAACAGAAGAAGTAATTCCTCCAACATTCATTAGGAAATTAACAAATATTCAAGCAATTATGGGTTCAGTGGTTACCATGGAGTGCAAAGTGGCCGGTTCTCTTCCAATATCAGTTGAATGGAGCAAAGGGAAACAAAAGATCAACAAGAGCTCCAAATATCAACTTCTGCACATCGAAAATACTGTCTCACTTGAGTTGAAACTGACTGAGAGTGCTGATACAGGAGAATATTCCTGTAAAGTTACCAACAGAGCCGGCAGCTGTGTGTGTGATGGAGTTCTCACAGCTAAAGGTTAGCATTCGAAGGTCAGCTTTATCAAATTTTCGACTCAAAGGCTGTTAGTCATGTATCGTAATCATTTTTCCATTGGGTTTTAGTGCCACCAAGATTCGTAACTGAGCCTGAGTCTCAGGTTGTTATTCCAAAGTCTACTGTACTCTTCAGAAGTGTCTTTGAAGGAACACCTCCATTTATGTTGAAATGGTTCAAGGATGACATCGAACTCATCACTGGGCCATCATGTACGATTAGACTGGAGAAATATTCTTCTTCTGTAGAGCTCTTCTCAGTCGGGACACTGCAATGTGGGATTTATTCTTGCCAAGTTAGCAATGAAGCAGGCGCGGTGAAAAGTGCAGCAGAGTTGTTGGTGAAAGGTTGGACTATTCTTTTTTTCGTCCACCACCACCATCGCCACTCATTTAACTCCATCTTTTTTTCTCCATTTTCACAGCTCCTCTTTCTTCATTTTCATTTTCTCCACCTGACCACCTATTCATTTTTCTTACCAGGAATATCTATGTTGTTTTCAGAGTCACCTGCCATCTGTTACAACATCCAGACACCTGTCTGCATCCTCCATACGTCACACTGATGCTCAAGTCTTACATTATGCTGACGATAGTAACTTGATCTTTTTTTGACTTTGCAGAACCTCCTCAGTTTGTCCTGAAACTTCCTTCCACTACGTTTGTGAAGCAGTGTGAAGGACACCGTTTTGAATGCAAGTCCACCAGCGCACACTCCCTGAATATGTGCTGGTACAAAAATGACCAAAAGATAACCGATGGAGGCAACTATAAAATAATGTTTGTTGACTCGACTGCGTACCTCCAGCTGCGCACCACAAGGTTTGAGGATAACGGAGTCTACACCTGTGAGGCTCATAACGATGCGGGCAGTGCAAGCTGCAGCACCGTTCTCAGAGTTCAAGGTCAGCTTTCAATAGATATCTTGGCTACACATTGTTGCTTTGGGGATTTTTCCCCCTCTGAACTTGTGGAGCATGAAAGAAGGAATGAAAATCCCCTATGATGCAGATTTTGATATTTCGTTTGACCTTTTTGTGAGTGCTTTTCAAGAGACAAGTTTTTCCCTATTTTTGATGGAATGACTTAAAGTATACTCGACTTACCTCTTTCATGTTAATTTCTCTGATCTGATCAATATGTTATGACCTACCTTCCAATCATAGCATGAACATAAGCAAGTGTTTCCGTTCTCTCACGAATGATCATTGATTTTTCTGTCAACATCTGGATGGATTCCTCTGGCATGGACTGAACTTAAGCATGACCCTCAACAAGAAATTCTATCCCTTGGAACTGCCCGACCGAATTGCTTGCAGTGAGGACTTGCTTGTGCACAAATGTTACTTCTGTTAATATGTCTCGATATATTTTCCAGAGTCCCCATCCTTTATTAAAACTCCAAGCCCAGTAGAGGGCATTAAAGGAAAGGATGCCAGCCTACACTGTGAGGTGTATGGTACTCCACCATTCCAGGTTAACTGGTACAAAGACAAAAGGCCACTGAAGGAGAGCAGGAAATATAAGATGGTCAGTGAGGGCAGCACTGCCACCCTTCACATTATGAAACTGGAGCAAGATGACGGTGGTCATTACGAGTGCAGAGTGTCAAACAATGTTGGAACTGGATTCTGCCGCACTACCATTAGCCTTAAAGGTTAGTACAGAATTTGGGCCATTTCCATAGAGCTTAGTCTTAGTGCGATTACCTCTCCTCACCTTTGATCTTTCCATCACTATTCAGAACAACCAGCGTTTGTCAAGAAACTGATCGACGAGTCATTGAGTGTCGGTCAGCAGCTGACACTGACAGCTACAGTGAAAGGCTCTGAGCCTTTGACTGTGTCCTGGGTTCAGGACAAAGATCACATTCTCAGAGATGGTGACAACAGGAAGATCACCTATGAGAATAATGTGGTCACCCTTGTAGTGCCCAAGGCTGATTCGACCACAGCTGGTAAATACACCTGCCAGCTGAGGAATGACTCTGGAGTAGTGGAATCTGTTTCCCAAGTGATCGTTCTAGGTTTGTAATTTCAGACTTTACTACATTACCACCAATGACAGTGTAAGTATTCGTTTAGCTTAATATCTTCTTCCCTAATTTCTAGAACCCGCTGCTATTGTGGATAGCCCAGAGTCCTTGAATGTGAAGTCAGGAGAAAATGCAGCTCTTGAAGTCACAGTATCTGGCTCACCAGAACTGAAAACTAAGTGGTTCAAGGATAACAATGCGCTCTCTGCTGGTGCCAAGTATCAGATGTCCTTCACAAAGAAGGTTGCCGCCCTGAAGATTCAGTCTGCTGATAAAGCAGACGCTGGAGAATACAAGCTAGAGGTTACAAACCATGTTGGCACGGTCTCTTGCAAAACTAAGCTGTCTGTCTCAGGTTGGTGGCTATTGTATGCTTGCCCTTTCACAAACTTTTGTCTTATGAAATTTTGATCTTTTTAAGTAGGTGAATAAACTTGTTGTTTTTTTTGGCAATAGATAAGTTGATTCCACCAAGTTTCATAAGGAAGCTGAGAGACACCCACCTTGTTGTGGGAAAGCCTGGTGAGATGGAGTGTAAGGTCACTGGCTCTGTCCCTTTAACAACTTCCTGGTTCCACAACGGCCAGGAGATCAAGAGTGGGCCAAACTATGATATTAGCTGCACTGATAATAACTGCAAACTAAGAGTTCCAACAATCAAGATGTCAGATTCCGGAAAATACACATGTAAAGCTGTAAACACTGCAGGAGCCAGTGAGACAAGTGCTTCAATGAATGTGACAGGTCAGTAGATTTATATAAAGTCGAGAACAGAAAATTTCTAGGATGTTTTCCTTAGTACGGGATCGGGCTCATTACAGAAAGTTAATGATTACCTTACAACATCTTTTTTTATTTGAACCCAGAACATCCATCTTTTGTGGAAACACCTGAGGTGAAGGAAGCATTGCCTGGCAAAAACGTGCCTTTCTCAGCTAAAGTGAAAGGCAGTGCCCCACTGAAAGTTAAATGGTTCAGGGGAGCCAAGGAAATGCAGCATGGAAGGGGCTGCGAGATCACCCTGAAGGACGATGTTGCCACTTTGGTGCTTCACAGAGTTGAAAAGTCCCATGCAGGAGAGTATACCTGCCAGATCATTAACGATGCAGGGAAGGAAAGCTGCCCAGTTTACCTGTTTGTGAAAGGTTTGTTAGCATGATGGATATCTATTTTTAACCATCTATGCACTTCTAAAAGTGAATTTTATGTAACTGATCATGGAATTACCTCTCTCAGAACCAGTCCACTTTGTGAAGAAGCTGAGGGACATTTCCTCTGAAAAGGGCAAGCCTCTGAGGCTTGAGGTCACATACGCTGGAACCCCCAGGGTAAATGTGACCTGGAAGAAGGATGGTAAACTCATCTGGGCCTCTTATCAGTACAATGTGATCACCACGGACACCTCCTGCATCCTGGAAGTTCTTAACTCTGACCGGATTGAGGCAGTGGGTAGATACTCTTGCGAAGTAGACAACGGAGTCGGAAGTGACAGTTGCGAAGCACAAGTGTCAATTCTAGGTAAAATTATTATTGTTAGTTTTGTAGTTTCAGTTTTAATAATTCATGATCATGCATTCCTTAATTAATTCTTTCATTTGCTCATCCACAACTCAACATCTGTAGTTATACTAAATCATCATCATCATCTTTTACTTTAGAACGACCACACTTTGTTGAAAAGATGGAGCCAGTGGAGGTAACTGTGGGCGATGCAGTTACCCTGAAATGCCGTATTACAGGAACTCCTGACATCTCCGTAGCTTGGTTTAAAGCTGACGGAAAACTGCGCGAGTCCAACACTTGTTCAATGGACTTCACAGATGGTGTCGCCACTTTGAAACTGATCAAAACAACCAAGTTCGATCACAGTGAATACATCTGCAAGGCAGAGAACCGGGTCGGTTCAGCCTCTGTCAGCTGTAATGTGATGGTGAAAGGTGATGCTCGTTTTCCATACTTCTTGTTTCTATTTTAATGAATCCTGCTGATTGTGCATCATGTTTTAAGGACATATATTGTTCAACTGACTTGTTCAATGACATGAAACTAAAAAGATCCACCAGTTATATCTGTTAATGGATCTTCTCCTTAGAGTTCTCCCATCTTAAAGGCAGTGATTCATGCTCAATTTCTTTTGACTACCCAAAAAGAGTACTAAAGATTACCTCTGGAGCAACTCTTGGAAAAAATACTAATGTAGCTTCCTCTTAATAGTTCTCTCAATGTTTCTAATACAAGTTACATTTCATCTGCAAATAGCAAAATTAACACTGACATAGAGGCATACAAATGCATGGCAACATAACAATGGGCACATTTCTAACATCAGCATTGCTTCTCTCAGAACCTGTGCACTTTATCAAGAAGCTGGAGGACACTACTTTCGTAGTTGGTCTGCCACTGAAACTATTCTGCACATACACTGGAAGCCGGAGGGTCTCTGTCACATGGAAGAAGGATGGCAAGCTGATTTGGGCCTCTTATCAGTATAATGTTAAAACCACTGATTCAACCTGCATTCTGGAGGTCCTCAACAGCGACAGGCCTGAGACAGCTGGAACATACACTTGCGAAATTTCCAACGGAGCTGGAACCGATGTCTGCCATGCTTGTGTCAGCCTAGGTAAAGTCACAAACTCTTAACACATCATTTGCTTTTAATTCATCAACTGTGTCAACAATAGAGGCCCTCTGCTGTTGTCTAGTAGGCACAGTATGTTGCTGTAGTCAAGTAAAAATTACTTATCCCAGTTTAGACTACTGCAAGGTCTCCATTGCCTGCCTGCTTGCATAACATAATGTAGGTTACGTGCTACTAACCCAACCATTACTCCTCTCAGAACCAGCTCGCTTCGTGAAAAAGCTGGATGACACTTATTTCAGAATCTGCGAACCGTTTACCCTCAAGTGCACGTACACTGGAAGCCAGAAGATTTATGTCAGCTGGATGAAGGATGGCAAACCCATCTGGGCGTCGTACAAATACAACGTTAAAACTACCAACTTCTCCCTGGATGTTCTCAACAGTGACAGTCGGGAAGCTGTCGGGAAATATTCGTGCAAGATTTCCAATTCAGAGGGCACTGATATCTGCCATGCTATGGGTAATGGCTACAAGGGAGGTCTGGTGCCCTAGGCCTTAAGGTGGCGACCATGAACCAAAATGACCCAGGTTCTCGTCCACCCTCTGCAAGGTTTGCGTCTACAGTATTTGGGATGCAAATGGAAAGTAGTTAGTACTAGAATCTGGAATGAAGCATTTGCTGTCTTTGTATGAGATTCATGGTTTTTGTCATGGATCCTGACAAATAAATTTAATAAAATAAAATAAGACGACACCATGAGAAAGATAAATAGAAGAAACACTGAGTAAAACCATTGTGCAACTGAGGCTAGTGAAACACAAGCTGGCCCAGGAGTAGGGTGGGAGTCTGGCTCTCTATACGCTATACTCTGTATGCCACTTCACATAATTAAATTAAGGCTAATTGAATTTCATCAGTGAATAATAATGCTTCTCACAGAACCTGCTAGCTTCATCAGAAAGCTGGAAAACACCACATTCCGAGTCGGCGAACCGCTGACACTTAGAGTCGCGTTTATAGGTAGCCAACGAGTGAATGTGAGCTGGAGGAAAGATGGGAGTCTGATCTGGGCCTCATATCAGTACAATGTCACGACAACAGACTGCAGCTGTGTGCTAGAAGTCCTCAACAGTGACCGAGAAGAAGCTCATGGAAGATACACTTGCGAAATTTCAAACGCTGAAGTCTCTGACATCTGCCATGCTTATGTAAAACTAGGTAACACTAACCAACAACACAGTGCTTGTACTTCTCGTCATTCATTTCATGCATGAAGTGAACAATTCCTAGAGGTAACTACCAGGGCCACTCATAGCCTTTCCAATGCCTGTAACCTTTCTTACCTTCATGTACAGGTAAATCTTCCTCCATTCACACAGTCTCTCTTTCCACGCATGAGAACATCCACGGATTCCATAGGTTATTGTGCAGTCACATAGTCTTCCATCCTCCGCATTTAAAGATCAGTGGTTTCTATGACTGATTCAACATTGCTTCTCTAAGAACCCATTCAATTTGTCAAGAAACTGGAGGACGTCTGTCATGAGCTGGGTAAACCCTTGAGGCTGGAGTGCACTTACACTGGCAGCCTGAGGGTCTACGTGACATGGAAGAAGGATGACAAGCTGATCTGGGCTTCTTACCAGTACAATGTCAAAACCACAGACTCCTCCTGCATTCTGGAGGTCCTCAACAGCGACAGAGTTGCAGCCACAGGAAAATACACTTGCAAAATTTCCAATGCTGAAGGAACTGACACCTGTCATGTCAACACATTAACCAACACATTTCCTTCCATCTCACCCATTCCCCACATGTGGTTCCAATTACTAATGCTAACTTTTGATGGAGTTAGTGTTTCCACTAGTCCTTTATAATGTATTAGAGGTCCTTGAGAGCCTGTTTTCCATGTTGTTATGGTTGGGTCAGATAAATATTTGCTTGTTTGAAAAAGGTATTCGTGGACAAGTAGAGGTATTTGTTAATAGGGTGGATATTCTGCATTTGTTCGCTTTTGTGTTGCAGGTTGTTTTTATGTTGTCTTACATGCTGTGGCTGTCTGTTTTCCCTAATGCAAAGGCCCAGTGGCCTGGTGAATGATAAGTTGATTTAAAATTCGAACCATTTACACATGTCATAAAATGGCCTGATTTTCTTCACTTTCTCCCCCACTAACAGAGCGCAAAGTCCCTCCAAACTTCACCAAGAAGCCCTCTGAGTTCATGGTGGACTCTGCGGGTAAGATGGTGAAGATGGAGGGTCGGGTGTCTGGCTCCCAGCCACTGACTGTCACCTGGTACAAGGACAACAACGAAATCTACGGCTCTGACAAATACGATGTCAGCTTCAAGAACAACATGGCTGTGCTGTGTGTCAGAGACTCTGTCAGCTCTGACAATGGTGTGTACACCTGCACAGCCTCCAATGAAGCTGGAAAAGCTTCATGTCGGGTTTCTCTCACCATCTCAGGTATGAGTGTGTCGGTTTATATTCATTGTTTGACATTCAATAAGTTATCTAAAACTGATTATGATTGGGCTTTATGTTTTGTAGTGTGTTCTTTTGAAAGTTAATTGATCTTCAGGTCAATATATGCTACATCGTTAGTCAGCCTTGAATATTTTTGTTCTTAGTCACTCCAGAAAGTGGCACAGTAAAATTCAGCTACACGTCCTTGTGACACAGGTGGTGCTGGAAGCTTGATTTTTTAAAGCGATGCCGTTGAGTGGCCAGGAAGTTTGGAATAGTTGGTTTTTAATCCGAGGTTCTCCCAGCTGTCTTAGAGCTACATAACAGACTGAGAGCTATAACCTTCTTCACTGGAGGCAGAACAGAAACAGTGATGGATAAACACTTTCACTTTATTAAGATTCATATCCTCTTTCCTACGAGTCTGTTTGAAGAAAGGTGTGTATTTTTCTTTTTTTTAATGGTTTGGTCCATCTCAGGTTCGGGTAAGATAATTACTTGCGGGATCGAATACAAAGACTTCTTAGTCTGGTTTCCCTCTAAAGATTTGCCAAAGTCTGCAGAAGAAGCTCCAATGTCCTGCCCATCATATTACTGTTTGAAAAGCAAGTCTGTAGTTGTCCTGCTTCAATCACTCTTTCAGAAACTGGCCAGGCTCCAAAGTTTGATGTCCCTCTGGAGCCGATGACGGTGAGTGAGGGGGAGAAGCTGAGTCTCAAATGCCAAGTCAGCGGCTCTCCTCCACTGACCATCCAGTGGATGAAAGACAGGAGGGAGCTTAAGTCCAGCGGAAACACCAGAATCACATTTGTTGGCGGGACTGCCTGTCTGGAGGTCAGCCTGGTCTCAAAGCCCGACGCAGGCGATTACCTCTGCAAGGCCAGCAACGCTACTGGCAGTGACTTCTGCAAGTCCAGGGTCACTGTGAAAGGTAATGTAATCCATTTGTGAACAATGACAGTCAAATGTGACAACACTGCACTCACCTTCACGATTTCTTTCCAGACAAAGGAGCCAAGGCCGCCCCCACCGAAGCCGCCACCCCAGCTGCAGCTGCCCCGGTCAAAAGGCTTGACAACCTTTTCTTCATAGAGGAACCCAAAAATGTTTCTGTCACAGAGAGTAAGTAGATTTAGTTAGTAGATGTCTGGACCCGAGGCTGTTGGTCATTAACATTAACTCAGTGCTACTGGAATTTAGGAAAATCATTACCAGCCTCTACTAATGCTTGTTCTTGAATGATTGAGCTCTCAAATTTGCATTTTGCAAACATTACCAGGGAAAATAATTTCTATTTGCAGGAAATATTTGAGAAATAAACAAAATACAAATTATCTATATAGACTTTATAATTGTTGTTGTTTTTATGTTTGTATGTAGTGTATATTGTGTATATTGTGTGTTTTCATTTTATGTGTACTTTTGTCTGGATAGTTCAACATAGATAGAGATCTCTAACAAGTTTAATTATGGGTAGACACTGGGTATATACTACTTTTAGGTGTGGTGTGATATGTCCATATCAAAGACACAAGTAAGAAGAACTATTTATTACTCATACTCATACCCATAACCTAAACAACCAAGGTAACAATTCAGTGTCTGAACTAAAGGGTCACGTGTTGAAAGAAATGAACTGTAGGACAGATGAAGCCTCTCGCAGATTATATTCATTTAAAAAGAGCAACATTTATAAGATAATACAGTAGATCACTGAAAAATGACATATAATGAATGTTTCTTTGCAGAGGGCACCGCAACCTTCATTGCCAAGATCGGAGGTGACCCAATCCCCAGCGTTAAGTGGATGAAGGGCAAATGGAGGCAGATCACCCCCGGTGGTCGTATCTCCATCGAGCACAAGGGCCAGGATGCCAAAATGGAAATCAGAGAGGTGACCAAGTCCGACTCTGGTCTCTACAGATGTGTTGCCACCAACAAACACGGAGAGATCGAGTGCAGTACTGAGATGGAGGTCACCAAAAAGGAAGAAGTGGAAGGAATTGGAGACATAAGGACAAGGCTGAAGAAGTAAGATTTCTTTGTCGAAGTTTCAGGGAAACAGAAAAGTGGACATCTAGGACATATCGATTGTTTGTCACAGAATCTCTGTATACTGGTCTTGTTGACAAGAAGACACCTTCTCTGGTTGTGTATTTGATATTTGTCAGGACTCCATCGAAGCAGAAGAGTCCCAAGAAAGATGAAGACATCGATATTGTAGAGTTACTCAGAGGTAACGACCCCAAAGACTACGAGAGGATCCTGCGGGAGCACGGCATCCATGACTACCGCGCCATCCTCCAGGCTGTCGAGTTCCTGAAGAGGGAGAAGGAGATGGAGAGTGGAAGAGCGGTGAGAGAGACAAAATGGCAGACATATAGCAGATCCTGGTTTGAGTTGTGGTGGTTTGAGTGGAATTCAAAATTTCATGTTAGGTCTAAAGTTTTGCTTTGAAGATTCAGCTACTCAAAACATCTACAATAGTAAGATAAGAATAGACTTAATTGATCCCCATGCGACAGCAGCACAGAGTTGGACAGAAGAAGAAAACAGAACTAAAGATGATGGATCTCGTTACCTTTGGACAGAGCCAGGCTAACTGTTTTCCCCCTTTTCCAGTGTCGAACTATTCCTTTCAGTTACAGGTTGTTAATTTCCCTCAGTGGAAAATTCAAGAGAACTAGGACATGCATGTTTTGCTGACACGTCATTACAGTGGTATAGAAAAAGATGAAGCATAGCACATAAAGATGTTGTTGCCCTAATTGACTTTTGTTAACCGTTGTCTTTCCTGCTGCAGGAGGTGGAGCATGGTGGCCGGGTTGAAGAGGAAGACATGGCCCGACTCATCCAGCAACTGGAGGGACGTGTCGGCACAGAGGTAACTTTCTAAGGATTTCCAAGTCTTTCCATGAGATTTATAGCCAATACGACGCATCAAAACATTCCTGCATCAAGCAAAATCCAGATTCTGCATCAGTTGTAGAATGAATGAATGTTGTACCACAGTAACAGTAACAATGTGACACAAAACATGAAGCACAGAAGCTCGTCATCCGGAGATTATGACTGCATGAATCCATTTTTGGCGGAGAAACAGCTGAAAGTCACACATCACCTCATCAGGTGGATGTTTAGTAACAGTTTGTTGCAAATGTGAAACAACGCTGTAATTTCAACTGGGGATGGGGGGTGTCACCTTCACTTCCTTTACCTCCAAAATCCAAATTTGTAGTTTCAGTTTAATTTCCTCACTGAAACATCTGTATCCATATGAGAGAAGAGGGGTTACACCTCTACATCTTATAGCTGGAGGTTGTTGGGATTTTATGCAGCCTGAAAGGAAGACCTGCAGACGATAGTCAGGGCTGAAAAAAGCACATTTCTTCGTTAGATTTATATAAATGTATCTGTGCAAACTTTGGGATCTCCGCTAGAATTTGAAATATAGTTTTGTAGATTTGAACCAAGTTTAAGCTAACAACATGAGTCTGGAAAGACAGACCAATCAGAGTTTGCGCTGATGATTAAAACTGATTTGGAAACCTCAGCCCGTCTCTGTGATGGAGGACATCAGCGACCAGACAGCAACTGAGAACCAGAGCACCACCTTCGAGTGCCAGATCCGGATCAACTACCCGGAGATCACTCTCACCTGGTACAAAGGCACCCAGAAACTGGACAACAGCGACAAGTACGACATCAGCAGCGTGGGCGACCACCATTATCTGAAGATCAAGAACTGCATGGTCAAAGATCAGGGCAACTACCGCGTGGTGTGTGGTCCTCACATCTCTAACGCCAAACTCACCGTCACAGGTAAGAGAGTGTTTGAACTTCCCATCCTGTCTGATGGACACCTGTCTGTATGTCTGTAACATCTCCTCCTGTCCCACTCCTTTATTTTATTATCAGGAGCAGGTTACAAGACAGGTAAGCAGTATGACTCCAAACTAACAAAACTCTGACCTCTTTGAACCTGCTGGTTCACATCTGATGAGTTTATTTTTGTGTTTTGTGGATTTCTGTTTCCTGTTTTTGTTCTGTGTTTCTTTAATATTAAACTTAACATTTAGTCAAAACTATAAAGACTATAAAGAACGAGGTCATCAAATCAATAAAATAGTCGATGTCATAAACTAGCATTAAGCTAATATTGTGGAATCAGAAATTAACTCTGATTGTCTGGTTTTAGCCGACCAAATTCAGTTCACTAAATGCATCAGAAGCATCGAGGTCAATGAACGCCACTGTGCCACCTTCGAGTGTGAGTTGTCCTTCGACAACGCCACCGTCACATGGTACAAAGACTCATGGGAGCTTAAAGAGTGCCCAAAATATAACTTCAGGACTGACGGCCGACGGCACTTTATGACCATCCGCAACGTAACACCAAAGGATGAAGGTTTGTTAAAAAGTGAATTTAAACTGAATATTTTACTCTGGAGAGATGACTCTAACTGATCCATTCTAACTCAGTCTGCTTTGTTATCTTATTTTAGGGATGCACAATACTGACAAATTTCTTTTAATTATTTGATTGAATCTTGCAGTTTTAGCATTTACCTGGTCTGGGGCCAAAACAGTAGCACAACAAACGTCAGGAAGTTAATGTTGTTTTAGCCCCCCAAAAACAGTTTATTTTTTAAATACATTTTATGTATACAAATACATTTTATAATGTGCAAATATTCAGAATGGCAATAATAAAAGAAAAGAAATGAACTTGTTCTGATTAATATTCTTCAATTCTCCTTCAGTTGTGCGGCCTTAAATGAGTCGGTCACACCAGCTTTTAAAATCAAATTCACTCAGTCGCAGGGGTGAAGAAAATCCACTCAAACCTTTTGTGTCAAGTTCAACTTTGAACACATGAATTCACCCTGTTGACTAATAACAGTTAGAGACAGGAGGACATCAGACTGATACGGCTGTTAATACACTGTGGACACTTATTGTCCCATTAGCGACAGAGCTAACTCGAAGTATTTCCCTTCTTCAATAAAACTCTTTATTGAATGAAATGGTATAGAATCCTGAGAGTAAAATGTCACGGGGAGTAAACAGTCCAGTACAGAGAAAACATGAAGAGCCGCTGTGACGTAGAATGTTTCTGGCTGGCTAGCCTGTTAGCAGCTAGCTCGCCGGCTGCAGCCGTTCACCAACTACAAAGACGTGCTGATACATTTTCTTGTGCCACTTTCTGGTGTGACCAGGGTTTTATTATGATTTTTAGTTAACGTGTCTTCAAAAATGAACTTAAAACAACATTAAGTAATATAATCAGCATTAATAATGTCTTCACTTCGTCAGGCGTTTACTCCGTGATCGCTCGTCTGGAGCCGATGGGAGAAGCTCGAAGCACAGCTGAGCTTTACCTTTCAGGCAAAGGTTTGTACGTTTGATCACACAGCTAAAGTTAAACTTAGTCAGCAGTTATAATAACATTTTGTACCTTGTCCTTTCACAGAAATTGGGTTAGGAAGGGTTCCTCAGGGTGAGTATTTAAAAAAAACACTGCAAATTGATGACAGTAAAACTGAACATGTCTTCAGGTCTAAACCAGTAAACAAAGGAATCCAACTTGTAGTGTTGATTTCCAATTTAAGTCACATTGAAAAAGTATCCTTTACATTGAAGTATGAGAAAAGACTCAAACATTAACAAATAAAACAGATCTTTTATCAGCAGATTGGTGAACATTATTACAATGTCATAGTGAAATAGAAGAATGTGAAGTTTTACTGTCAAAACTAAAAAATAGTTCCGTTAATTTCAACATTAATTGAAGATGTATTTGTGGCTGAACCTTTAGATGTCCCAGACACATCAGTTCATGTACCAGAGACAGCTTCGATGGTTGTTAGAGGTGAGTCTGGGACCGTTTCTGCCAATCAAACTTAAATTGAACTCTTTAACACCGACGTCACTCAGCTTGTTTCATTCATAAATGTCTTTTCTACCAAAAGATTCCTCCGAATTTTATCACTACGAAGAAAGAACAGAAGTGAAAGGTACAAAAAATTGTGAATCATGAAATTAGTACTAACTATCATCACTTCCAATGCTATTCATTAAAGAAATGTGATTCACTGAGTATCTGCATTCAAACATTAAACCATTCCATCCTAAAATGCTCCATCCTTTGACTCTCATCCTGAATAACTGTGTGATCATTTTGAACTCAACCATCGTCCCACCTAATAACTCAAATCCCATCTCAATGTTTGAAGTAGTTTCTTATAACAACTCAATGATTTAACTTCAATAACAATTCATTTATGTTCTGATATATTTAGAATATCACTAAATGGAAACAAATGTACAGAAGAGGATTATGACCCAGAATTCCTACTTAAATATCAAATTATGAAATTGGATTTATTTTTTGATTAAAGCCACGTTTTAACTCACATGTCCGAGTCTGACTCATGACTTTTATGTCAGAGTTTGTCTGAATTCTGAAATCAAAAACTAATTTTTCAAATAAAAGTTTGAGATTTAAATTTGAATTCTGACTTTAATCTGAAGTGTAAAGTCAGATTCAGTGTCAGATTAGTTGAGAATAATACGAGAACTACGAGATTGTTTCACATAATCTTCTTCTGCACAAACATAAACTTTGTAGTGATGAAACACTTGACCAGAGATTTCTCTAACATCTGATTATTCTTTAATGATGTACTGTAGCTTTTGAAAGTGTGACAGTTCAAGAAGAGACAGCTTCTGTTCTGTACTCCGTCACAGGTATCAACATTATTCTGTTTTATAAAATAACTCCATCATCATCATAAAAACTGTCATCAGTTTTCTGTCTGTGTCTTTAAACATCTTTTTGTGTCTATCTGTTGTGTTTTTACCGATGTCCTTTACCATCGTCTCCATGTTTCTTCATTGATTGTTATTTATTTGCAGTAAATCTGCCTAATTTCATCCTTATTAACCTCAGATGATTCAAGACCTGTGACAGTCCTAATATGTCAGAGTCAGGTTCTTATTTCTACGTTCACTTTTTTTCTTCACCAGAAGAGAAAAAACCTGTTGAAGAAATTATTGAGAGGACTCAGGTCGACATAAGAGAACAAATTCCTGAAGGTATAATTGCTTTTTAAAAAGGCAAACTGGCTGTTCCATAAAGCTTGTGGCTGTAGTGTAATGAAGCCGCTGATCAGAACCGCCACTCTGCTAGTCACCATGTTTGTCTGTCCACTTGGTTTAAATGTCAAATGCTTGAAACACTTCAAACGCCAGCTGCTGCTGCTGCTTGTAGAAGCTTTTCTTTCCTCACAGTTGTAACTCAGTGTTTGAGCACTTGAACTGTTTTTGCTGTAAATCATCTTTTGTTCTTGTCATTCTCCTACTTTCATGTTTTATCCCTCTTATTCATGTTTGTCTTTCATGTTTTTTACTCTTCTTCACCCAGACTTATGTCTCTTACGCTCTTATTAACCCTTACTAAAGCTTCCTGTACAGTAGATGGCAGAAAGTAGAGTAGAAAGTAGAGCTCAGCCGCCATAGTTTTAATGTGAACTTTCTTGATCTTTCAAGTTCCTGAGGTTTACAGGAAACCAGAGGAGAAACCCTCTGAGCCTGCAGTTCCACCTCCAGCTCCAGTCAAAGGTATCTGCAACTACCTCTTCTTATTTTCTTATTCTTCTGTATGTACTTCTGTAATTCTGTCTTATTTATGTATCTTGTGTCGTGTTTTTTTAGATCTTTATTCTTCAGTCACATTGTTTGTTCCTTTCTTCATTTATTTCTGTTCCTCTTAAAGACCTAATAATAGAAGAGTCTTGATGTTAGCATTTATTGTGGTCAGAAAACTGAAATCAATGATAATATTTTAAAGTACCTGAAGCAAAGAAGACACAACCCGAAGTAACGGTCGCTGCTCTGCCTCAGCGAGACGAATCTCTGGCCCCGGAAGGTAATGTTTATTTTGTTACTGTTATTTTTTTTGTTTATGATCTTTGAGAGTCTTTATTGGCTCACATTCTTCATATAAGACATACAAAAAAGAGATGGAAAACTTTTCAAATTGCATCAAAAATTGCAAAAACAATTAATCAATTAAACCTGTAGCACATTTCTTTCCATTGTTTATTCTGGGTATACATTGCAAAAGAAATACAACATGAAAGCATTCTGAATTTATATAAAAAACAAACATGCATTTTTTTTAGGATTTTCAAAAATAAATGAAATCTTTAATTTTTTTACACAAACATATTTATAAATTCTATATATATTTATATTATTTTGTAAGAAATATTTTTTTACACTATTTTAGCATGAAATTTGACAGGGTAGGACATTTTACGCTTGGGTAAAATCCCACAATCCTATCCATAATATCTCTATCAAATAAAACTCTTAAGATGAACACTTTTTCTCTTGAGGGCTGTCTGCATAGCTTAAAGTTGTCTAAAGTAATTCTGAAGTGATCCTCTTCAGCTATACTCTGGGTTTTTACAATGTGTAAAGAGCATTGTGTTCTTGGCTGTCCGTCTGTCAGTTGTTTGGCTATCTGTCAGTCTGTCTGTTATATTTGTCTCTTTATATGTTTTGTGTGTTATCTTTTCCTTCTTATATCCCTTTAACTCTTAAAGCTGTATGTGCTCTGTGTTGACTGACAGTAATATTTCTCTGTTAACCTTGAAGAACCATCATTATACACCAAGCCAGAATCTGAACATGAGAAAGTGACTGTTCACCGAAAGGTCAGTCCTGAACCTTATCAACCTGAGTCTACAGTGGAGCCAAAAACGGTTCATCCAGAGCCTGAAGTGGCACTTCAGAAACTGGCGGTGCCTGAGCCTAAAGTGCCCACAATTAAGCCTGAACCTGAAGCACAGAAAGTTGAAGTCACCAAGAAAACACCAGAAGCCCCTAAACCGAGAGGTAAAGTAGTAAACGCTTTGCATTACTACTGGAAAGACATTGTGTTATACAGTACGTCTTTCTTGTTGTTTTGTTTCATGTTGCAGTGATCTAAGTGTATAACTCTTCAACATATATACGTATTTGGAGTTGACAGCATATGGGTTTCAAGGCGTTTGGATACGGCTTTCTATATAATCCCTGTACAAACTAACTCTAGAAATGAACGTCACAAGTGGAAAACATTTAAATTTTCTCTAAAATGCCAGCTGTAGACAGTGTCTTTTCTCATCTTTGAAGTCTTTGATATGTGTTGTCATGTGATTGGCTTTCTGTAATACAAATCAATCTGTGTTGTGTGTTATGTTCTCAGATTATGTGTTTGTGCTAAGCACTCGTTAGAGTGCAGTTTAATGTTGAAGCCGTTACCAGTAGGTTACTGAACTTATATATAATGTTCTTTAAAGCACCAGAGCTACCAAAGCCTGAAGAACCTGTAGTTCAGCCAACTGCAGCCAAGGTTACTCCCCCAACACCGGAATGTCTTCTAGCTAAAGGTATTGATCATTGACCTTTGAAATCTTCAGTTGTGCTGCTTCATTTTCTCTCATATCTTCTTTTAGACTTTGAATTCACTCGTTAAGAGTGTAATCTTTGATTCCATGTTAGCCTTGGTCATTACCTATAGGTTAAACAATACATAATGTTCTCTTAAGTGCAAGATGTACCCAGACCAGAGGAACCTGTAGTTCCACCATCTGTACCACAGGTTACTCCACCCAAGGCTGAAGCTCTTCCAACTAAAGGTACTAAAGATGCTGTTAATAGGTTGCTTTGTTGTATTGCTCTGCTTTATGTTTATGTTGCTTATGTTTTAAGTTTGTTTAGTTTTATGAATTTCTACTTGAAGTGCTGTTGAAAGTGTCATATGGAAAGTAATTTCTCCAAAATACCTTCTATGTATATCTTTGAGCACGCTAGGCACTCGGTAGAGTGTGGCTTACACTTTTTTTTCAAAATATGGTTAACAAGATAATCATCTTATAATTTAATGTTCTTCAAAGTTGTCTCAGAACCAAAGACATCTGAACCGCATCTCCTGGCTGGTAAACCTGAGCCAGAAGCACCACAGTATATCTCTGAAACAAAACCAGAGGAACTGAAGAAGATTCCAGAAATACCAAAGACAGAACCCAAGAAAGTACTAGAAGAAACACAGATGGTTCCTGAACCATCAATGAAGGTTCCAGAAGAACCAAAAAAGGTTGTGGAAGAAACAACAAAGGTTTCTGAAGCACCAAAAAAGATTCCAGAAACACCAACGAAGGTTCCAGAAACATCAAAAATGGTTGCAGATGAACCAAAAAAAGTTGCAGATGAACCAAAAAAGGTTATGGAAGAAGCAAAGATGGTTCCAGAAACACGAAGGAAGTTTCCAGAAAAACCAAAAGAGGTTGTGGAAGAAACAAAGAGGGTTCCTGAAGCACCAAAGATGGTTCCAGAAACACCAAAGAAGTTGCCAGAAGAACCAAAAGAGGTTATTGAAGAAACAAAGAGGGTTCCTGAAGCCCCAAAGATAGTTCCAGAGGCACCAAAGAAGGTTCCAGAAGAACCAAAGTGGGTTCCTAAAGCACCAAAGAAGGTTCCAGAAGAACCAATGAAGGCTCAAGTGGCACACAAAATGGTTACCAAACCACCAGTAGAGCCAGAGAAAAGTGCAGAGCCTCCAAAATTAGTAACAGAGGAACCAGTGCAGTGCCACCAAGTACCTGCACCACCACAAGATTTGGAAACACCAAAACAAATTCCTCAGGCTAAAAAGCCTCAGCAAGGTAGATATGTCTGCAAACATGACACATTTTAATATCTTATCAACTAATCCTTACTCATCTTGATTTTTTACCTCACTATTTGTATATTTTATTCTGAGGTGCCATAGCACATTTTTTGCTTTGTTTTGTCCTGATGTCTTTGCTGTTATGTGTGTTGACTGTTTGCTACATCATATCAATTATCAAAACAGTAAAACAGAGGGAGATACCACAGAAAACCGCAGCACTAGCTAAACCAAAGCTGGAGGCGGGTACAGCCATCAAAGGTACGCTTAAACTTACAAATGTTTCTGGGGTACTTTTAGAAAGTCAGCACAAATATCCATCAGTTTCTTGTAGTTTGACTAGACTAATTTGTCCCTGAAACCAGATGAGGGCCTTCCTTCTGGAAAAGTATCAGTCCAGCCAATGTCTAAAGAAAATCCACAGCAGAGAGGTATAGATGAATTATACTTGCAGTTTAGTTATAAAATGAGAATCACCGTAGGATATATACCCCACTGAAATCTTTGTTTTTGTGTCTGTTTTTGTCTTGTTGTTTTCCTCTTGGCCACCGCTCCATGGTGCAAATCTCTTAAAAATGACCAGTTCCCCTGGTGACTGATCTTAAGCAAACAACAGTACTGCTTGAAGATAGCAGGGAGTCTTCGCTGAAGAGGGATTGTGGAAAAAAGATTTCTCTGGCAGAAGAAGTTGGTCATAGGCAAGAGAAAGCCAGGACAAGAGAAAGGGGAGTAGAGCTCAGGGAGTCAATTGCAAGAGAAAAAATCACTTTGAAAAGAGAGATAAGACAACAAATGTTTTTTGAAAAGGAAGAGGGTGAAGTTTCTACATGGTGCAGTGGAGATGAGCAAGTTGAAGATACTGAGTCATTAGAGGACATTGAGCCAGCATACATAGAATATAAGGCTGAAACACTGGAGGACACTGAATCTCATGATGATGAAGACTTAGCTCCAGAGGACAAAGCAGTGGACCAGAGAGAAGAAATGTCTTTTAGGTCTGTCTCTCCACCTCTAAAGAAAGCTGCCCTTCTTCCATCAAAGAGAGACATCACACCTCCACCTGAAATTACTCGTCCTACTAGGAAAGAAGTTTCTGGATTGACATCCCAAAAAGAGGTACAGGCATACAAGAAGATTCCTCAAGACAGGAAGCTCAATGAAGCTGACATTACCTCAACTTATCCAGAGCAGAAAAAATTTACTGAATCATTTGTATCAGTACATCATGAAGAAATTGATGAAGAAACTGTCTCTCCAATGGAGGATATTGTTAAACATAAAATCTCTGATACATCTAAAGAAATCACTGCACCAAAGAAGCCAAGAGTACCTAAGGAAGTCACTCTTTTGAAGCAACCTGACTCTGTTGAAGTGAAAGAAGTTCAATCTGAAAGAGCTATGTTTCGTAGGAAAACTGTTTCACCTCCTCCTAAACACAACTTAACTCAAATTCCTCCCCAAACCACCCTCTCTCATCCTATGACAACCGTTACTCCCAATAAAGAGTCTCCAAAAAAAGAAATAACAAAAACTCCCAAAGCTGCAGGAAAAATGTATCTTGAAGATACTGTGCCTCTGGAGGAACCATCTCCTGTGTCGGAGGAAGTGTCTTTTGAAGAAGAACTTGTCCCAGCAACAAGATCTATCCCAGCAAGTAGGGAAGAGTCACCTCCAGTTCCAGCCCGAGTTCCTTTATGTGAGACAGTAGTCTGTCTTGAGGAAGAAATTTCACCACCAAAAGAAACTGTTCTGCCTACAAAGAAGACTTCTCCTGCACTCCTTAAAGCAGTTGCTGCTCCTAAAGAAGACTTCCCCCCAGAAGAACTGACTCTACCCAAGAAACCTATCTCTAAAGACAAGGTTACTCCAACTAAAAAATCTCTAAAAGTTCCACCACAGAAGAAACCTCTTCCACCTGAAGAAGAAGCTCTCACATCTAAGAAACCTGCTTCTCTGTCACAAAAAGTAATCACCCCCGAGGTGGATTCTTCTGAAGAAGCGAGAACCACCACAACTAAACCTCCACCAACAAGAGAGGATGACAAGAAAGCGAAGAAGGGAACACAGGAGATAGAACAAGAAACTCTTCAGAAAGGTATTCTTTCTTATTTGAGCTGCACAGGCTCATGATCGCCATAAGATCAACCCCTC
The DNA here is from genome assembly GCF_043641665.1 of Enoplosus armatus. Classification (NCBI taxonomy): domain Eukaryota; kingdom Metazoa; phylum Chordata; class Actinopteri; order Centrarchiformes; family Enoplosidae; genus Enoplosus; species Enoplosus armatus. The sequence goes on along the minus strand of NC_092190.1, from coordinate 25,072,473 downwards.
TTTAAAGAGACTTATCGTGTCACTTTTACTGCACTCACACATCTTCCAAAATGGTCTTGAATAATAAGAAAAGATGGAACAGTTTACACTAATCTTCACATCTTTACAGTAAGCCGCGTTCGTCCATTGTCTGTAACATGTTGTTATGTCACTACTGTACAAGGTACACCATGTACTGAGGAACACACTTTCTTGGTCTAATAAGATCTTTGATGGTTGAGTTTTTGTTTTTCCTTCATCAGTTGACATTCTTTCACATTTCCAATCTTGTTGCTTCTTCTACTTGTCTGTGCTGTTTGGAATAATTCATGTCTAAATCATCTTTGGTAATTAAGAAGTGTTGATTGACCATGTTGTTGTCTTGGTCGTGATCTTGGCATCTTGTATCCCCAAAGAGTCTTCTCCAGAGGAGAAGAAACTGTCTGCACTAGCGGCAAAGCCTTCCCCTTCTCCTCCTGCAGCCAAAGGTGTTCCACCTGCAGGTAGTCTGTTCAGTTTGTACTTTCCTCATCTTTGCTGGTTCATCAAGAGTCAGCTATGTTGTTTTTCATGTTGTCCATTTGTTTGTGTTGTTCTTATTGTCTCACTTGTCTTCAGGTTTCCATGTTTTTAACTTTTTGTGTCCTTGTTATGTTTTGACAAAGCTTATTGTTTTCTTAGTTATGATCTTGGCATCTTGTATTCTCAAAGTGTCTCCTCCAGAGGAGAAGAAACCATCTGCACCAGCACCAAAGTCTTCACCTCCTCCTCCTCCTGCTCCTGCAGAGAAAGTTGCTCCTCTTGCAGGTAGTTTCTTCACTTCTTAACCTATATGTCTGTCTGTTTACTGTTTTGTTTTCTTTGCTGGCCCATCAAAAGGTATCCTCATGGTATTCTTTTTCCCATTGTCATTTCACTTGCTTTCTACTGTGTCCTCAGTCTTATATTGCATTGTTTCAATGAAACTGTCTGTCTTGATTGACCATGTTGTTATCTTGGTCGTGATCTTGGCATCTTGTATTTTAAAGTGTCTCCTCCAGTGGAGAAGAAACCATCTGCACCAGTACCAAAGCCTTCAGCTCCTGCTGCTCCTGCAGCCAAAGTCGCTCCTCCTGCAGGTAGTTCTTTCACTTTGTTTTGTGTTACTTAAAGACACTGTCCTCTGTTTGTGTTACTATGTTTTTGAAGCTAGAAATCCTCCATGTGGTCTGGTTTTTGTTACGGATTACTTTCTGTTTGTTTTATCCATGTGCCCTTGTCTTCAACATCTTTAATCTTGCCTCTCTTTTAATGTCTTGTCACTGTCATATATTCTGTTCTCTTGGTTGTGACCTTTGGTATATTGTACTCCTAAGTGTCTCCTCCAGAGGAAAAGAGACTGTCTCAACCAAAACCAAAGCCTCCAGCAGAAAAAATCGTTCCTCCTACAGGTAGTTTCTTCTGTTCATGTCATCCATGTTCTTTAATTCCCTGTTTGTCCTGATTTAAAGAAATCTGTTAGCCGGGATTCTTTAATTTTGTCTGTTTTGTTGAAGTATCCGTCAGTTGTTGCTTGTTTACCAGATCTTTGCCAGTGATTTAATGAAGTTGGCATTCTTGTAGCTCAAGTTGCACCAGCGGAGAAGAAACCCTCCCCACCAGCCATAAAGGCTGAACCCTCTCCTGTATCAGAGGAAATCTCTCCGCCTGAAGGTAACATCTCTTCTGTAACTTTGATTTATGTTGTTCTCTTCTGTTTGTCTTCCGCTTTGAAGGATTTTCTTATGTGCCCATACAAAGCAATCTGAGCTTTGATTTACGAAATGCATTCACTGTCTAATTCTGTCTAAATCTGTTGGTCTAATGTTTGTATAAACTGAAATCCATTTTCAGTCCTCTAATCCAATCTAAGTCTTTCATATTAACAGTATCTGATGAAAGAGGCCAAATAACCATGCCTTTTTTTAGACATCTCTTGGTGCATCTGGAGTTTCTTTACTGTAACTTGGTACACTTGCAATGACATGTTGAACACCTGATAAAGTCAGTGATCCGTTGCTCAATTTTAGTGCAAAAGGAAATAAAAAGCAAATGCATGGCAGACTTTCTTAAATCTGTCTTAAAGTAAATTAACCATTGTTTTTGACTCAGCTTTTATTATTTAGCTTTCTAACACTGTACTGTGTATACTTATATTGATCTTATTTAAATAATTGCAGACAAGGAACCAGTTTCAGCACCTGGACCAACTAAAGGTATACCAAATATTAGCTTCTTTATTCATATCTATGTTAATTATTCTTTCATAAACTACAATATATCTTTTGCTTTTCATTTACATGTTGTAAGTGGTGTGTGAGTCCTGTATTTTAAGTGTCAGATGAAATGTTGAGTTTCCTGTTTGTCTGTATGTCAATGTTATAAAAGGTGTATTTACTGCTCCAACCACAGTGTCACCTCTTAAGGCAAAGGGTAAGATTCCTGTTCAGGAAGCAAAAACACCTGAATCACCTAAGCTGAAGAGTAAGTTCACGAGAAAACCCAAAGAGAAGGAACCAGAATCAGAGGTCATTAAGCTCAAGAAGGTTCCAGTGAAACCTCCAGAGCCTAAGAAACAAGTCGTAACTCATGAAGCAGAAGTGACGAGGCATCATGATCCAGAGCTAACAGTTCATGGACTTCACAACAGAGAAGATCGAGACATAATAACACTCAAAAGAACTGAACGAGTCTTCACTGCAGAGGAGGACACGATTCAGTATGGCCATTTTGAGGAAGCTGAAAGGGTTGAAGTTGTACAAAAAACAGAGAAAGAAGGATGGACAAGAACCCCAAAACCACAGAAAGAGGAAGAACCTGATGTGCCAAATGTAGATAAGAAAAAAATAACTAAACTGCCAAAGGCAGACGAACAGAAAGAATTAGTCAAACTAAAACCTTTTGAAAAATCAGGGAAACCAGAAGAAGAACCTCAAAAGATCGAATTAAAAAAGGTTCCAGCCAAGCCCAAAGAGCCTGAGAAGGAAGTCATCACTCACAAAGTTGACGTGACGAGACATCATGATACTGAACTGACAGTTCAGAAGCTTCATGATAGAGAAGATCGAGAGGTAATAACACTTGGGACAATTGAACAAGTCTTCAATGCAGCTGAAGAGGCATCTGAACTGGGCCATATGGAGGAACCTGAAAAGCTAGAGTTAGAAGATGAGAAATCGAGATGGACAAGAACCCCTAAAGCGCCAAATGGCGAAGAGCCTAATCCAGATTTAATTAAAAAGAAAATAAAGACATTGCCAAAGAAAGAGAGGGAGCAAGAAGTAGTGGTACTGAAACCATTTGAAAAACCTCAGAAGCCCGAGGCAGCTGAACCTCCAAAAGCTAAGAAAGAAGGTGAAGCAAAGACAGATACTGAATGCGTTCCATTCAAGAGAGGTGAGACACCACAGAGAGATCAACCCACCACTGCTATAAAACACAGAAAAGATGAAGATGCTCCCTTGACAAGTCCAAAGGTAACTCCCAATGTCAGCAAAGACCAGAAGGAGATCCCACAGAGGAAAAAGGTTGATCAAGTTATCAAAGATGAGGAACCTACAGCTGCCAACAAGCTTAGCGGAAAACCTAAAATTATTTCCACACCAGATAAAGAGAAAGAACAGGTTGTGTTGAAGCCTTTCACCAAAGTCGCCAAGCCTGAGGAAAAGCCAGATAAAGCAACTGAGGAAGAGAAAAAGCCTGTGGACACAAAGGTATGCAGTCTAACTCCAAGAGATGAAACTCCTAAAGAGCTGAAGGAACAGCAGCTTAGGAAAGTTGAAAAGACTGCAACACCTAAAACAGAGGATGAGAAACCTCAGGAGAAAGAGGGGCCAGCTATTCCACCCGAGATCCCCAGTCCACCAGGAATGAAAGAACCAATCCCACAGAAGGAAGCGGAGACAGAAATCCCACAAAAACAAACAGATATCCTAAAGAAAGGTATCATACTCAAAAAGACTCCTTCACCTAGAGTCGGTAAAGACAAGGTAGAAGAAGGAAAGTCCTTCAAACCTATTGAGCAACTGAAGAAGGTTGAGATAAAAAAGACGCCATCACCAAAAGTTGATAAGCCAAAACCTAAAGATCTGGAGAGCGTCCCCATTGAGAAGAAGCCAAGTTCTGAAAAAGTCAAACAGATTCCCAAAACTGTTACACCAAAAGACTCTTTTGAAGCTGTAACACTCAAAAAGGTCCCAAAGAAGCTGTCACCGGAGGAGGCTTCAGAACCACAGAAGCCTGGTAAATGGCGGGTCCCCCTGGTGAAGGAGGTTTCTCCTGGAGCCGTGCAGATGAAGAAGGTGCCCACCCAGACAGAGGAGGAAGTGTTTGAAGAGGAGGCTGAAGAGATGGAAGGAGAGGAAGAAGAGGAGGCCTGGGGCTGGGAGCTGGTTCCTTCAGAGGACTGGGAAGGTGAAGGGTTAGATGGGGCGTTGGAGACTCCAGGCATCCCTGGCAGTAAACGAGGTGAGACGAAGGCCGCCAAACTCCTCCTCTGATGATTCTGGGGCCCCCTCATCCATATCGAATGACTCATCTAATCTTCATCACATCCTTTTTTAATCACTTTATTCATTTGACCATCCAGAGCTCATGTCATCCGTCTGTCTATTCACCATCCATCAATTGTGATGTCTTCATGTTGTCCATTATATAATGTCTGTCCTCAAATGTGTCATCCACACCAAAGTGTTCATCTTCACCAGTGTTTATGTCATTCACCACAACTTTTCTGCATCTTCCATCCACGTATGTCCCTTTGATCATCTCGTTCCATTGTTCATCCATTTGACATTTGAAGATTTTTCACTCCGTCTTTATCCTCTTCATCATGTGCTCTGTGATGTCCCTTCAATGTTCTCATGTCATGTGGATAAGAATATGTGTTTGATTTAGTATGTTTGCTTTAAGCATTGCTCAAAACTTTACTCTTCAACAGCAAGTTCTAACAGAGACACTTAAAACTCGTCTTATTGTTTCTTGTCCAGATGGAAAACCGACAGAGGAGCCACCAAAAGGCAGAGGCAGAGGATTTGGGGGTATGAATTTGATGAAATTAGAGCTAATGTGGTCTAATGGTGTTGTTGTGCAACTCTAGATAATGTCTGAAGCGTTTTCACTCGCTCCATTTACAATCGTTACGTGTAAGTTGCTTTCTTGTCTTGTCCTTTCCAACAAAATCAAGTGTTTTGTGTTGAGTCTTTAATCTTGGCAATCAAAAGTTTTGTGATGATCAACAACAGGGCTGGGTATCGAACCTCTAGCTTTTTGGTGTATGCTGCACTGAGTATCAAAATACAGAAAGATTTGTAATCTTGTTGAGTTATTCTTGAAGTACATATTTCCACCTTTTAATCCAAGTTTTTTTATTCAGGCAAAGTTCTTATATGGCTGCTTGTGTTAAGACAACATTTGAGAACTTTTTAGAAAAGAACATTTTTGTAGAAAAACAAGGTCTCACAAAATGTATTGTATTGGTATCGGTACCGAAACTCAGGTTATGGTATCGATAAATATTTGAATGATACCCAGCCCAAAGCAACAAGATGGGAGTGTCCTTGAACAGCTCACAACAGCTTGATTACTTTCAAACACTGACAACAGCCAATAGGAGCACTGCTTTTGGCTGACATCAGCATATCGGTATTAGTAGTAGGTAGAAAATTTGGCGTTGTCTGTGTTCACACCATATTCTATAACCTTTGATATGTGTTGATACAGACTCAACAAAGGCTAAAAGAAAACGCTTACGATTAGGTTATTCTGCAGTAACACAGTTTAACTGTGACAGAATGTGTAAAAACACAGGTAGGTATTCTGTCTGTTGTGTTTTGCATATCAGCTTCACAGTTGCTGGAGATTGCGATATCTTTCTCTCTTTGCGTGTTGTATGTGTGGTTTGTTGTCTATGTCGTCTTGTATTTTTTGGTTTTGGGGTTCCCCAAATAATCCTGCTGGAAGCTCATAAAGAGTGACTGCATGTTTCATAGCCTTAACATAATCTTACATTCTGTGCACTTCTAACGTTAAATGTGAGATTATGTCCACTGATTGATGTCTAATTCACGGTAGGCACATGGTCTTAAAAACATCCCATAACATCCCATATGTCTGATTCTTCACTCGCCATTATATCTGAAACTAACCTGATGAGTTTTTGTATGTGATGTTGCAGCAAGACAAACTCCATCTCCTGGTGACAGTGGCAGGGGCCGGGGCCTACGGCCTGGTGGAAAAGGCCCGTCACCACCAGAGGAACCCTTCGGGGGATTCAAGCTCAAAGCCGTCCCCCTGAAGTTCGTCAAGAAGATTCAGGACATTGTGCTGCAGGAGGCCGAGTCTATCGGCTCGTCTGCTGTGTTTGAATGTGAGGTTTCGCCTTCCACTGCCATCACTTCATGGATGAAAGATGGCGCTAACCTCCGCGAGGACCCCAAGCACAAATTCACAGCTGATGGCAAAGATCGCAAGTTAAACATTATTGATGTCCAACTGTCCGACACTGGTGAATACACCTGTGTGGCCAAGAATGCTGGAAAGGAAATAACATGCACAGCCAAGCTCATTGTTGAAGGTAAACTAATGATTTTTATTTTCAAAAACCAAAGTATTTGAGAAGTTTGATTTGTTTTGTTGAACAAGCTTTTTGTAGGCATCAAAAAGTACTCAAACTCAGGTATGGTTTTGGCACCAGAATGGAAGAAATTGTATGAAACCTAGCCTTTATTGTATACTGTTCTTTAAATTACTTTATCTCTTCGTGCAGAGCTGCCTGTAAAATGGCTGAAAGAACTGGAACCAGAGACAACATGTATGAAGGGTCAGCCCATGTACCTGACCTGTGAGCTGAATAAAGAGAGAGATGTGATCTGGAAGCGTAACGGTGCCCTGCTGAAGAAACAGGCTGGAAAAGTGGCCATTAATATCATTGGTATGCAGCACGCTGTGACCATCCAGAATGCTACAGATGATGACGCTGGTGCCTACACATGTGAGGTAGACGGACAGGAGGACGTCAAGACGACAACCCAGGTCAAAGTGATTGGTAAGCAGTCAGCAGCAGGTAGTAGAGCTTATCTAAGACAGGCTTAAAACTCAACTGATATTTAGACTGGAAGGCCATTTCTGTACCACCTTAACATTCAGGCTGAAACACCTTATAGATAGACTTGACAACCAAAACAATCACTAGTTGACATGTGGCGGCTTTGACATCATGTCCTGTCAACACAAAAGATAAAATGACACAGAACTTTTTCTATCTCTAATTTCCCCCAAAAAATGATTGCACCCAGGATGCTCAGTATACATAGCAAAGTACACAAACAATACGCAGCATTAGCCAGCGTTATCTGTAGTCCAACACATTTCCTTATTGAGTTAACAGAAGAAGCAAAGGCGAAGATTTACATCAAGGCCATTATTTTCCTTCATCACAATACCTTAGAAGTCATAATCACTCTTACACGTAAGTTATATAAAAAGCTCAACCTAATGTTTTGTCTTAAATCATCTTTATCCTTGCAGACTCTGCTATGCTAACTGGTTTGACTAGCTAACAAATGTTAGGGAAAAAGACCTCAGAGTTGACGCTGTTTTAAACAATTTTAACTCTGTTGTCAGAAATCATCAAAGACTGGCTGGTGAAGCCTCTGAGAGACCAGCATGTGAAACCGAAGGCCAAGGCCACGTTCAAATGTGAGCTGTTCAAGGACACTCCAAACTGGAAGTGGTTCAAAGGAGACAACGAGCTCACTCCTTCTGACAAGGTGGAGATTAACAAAGATGGACAGGACATGACGCTCATCATCAACAACTGCCAGCCTGAAGACGTTTCAGAGTATACCATTGAGGTTGAGGATCGCAAATACACAGCCAAACTCACACTTGGAGGTTGGTGTAACATTTACAAATCCACATTAGAAAGTCATGAGGACAGTGACCACAAATACGTGCAGTATTTTCTGTTAACTTGCTGTCCGTGTTGTTTCAGAGCGTGAGGCAGAGATCCTGAAGCCGCTCTCCAGTGTGGAGGTGGTTGAGAAGGAGGAAGCCAACTTTGACACTGAAATATCTGAGGATGATGTAGCCGGTGAATGGAAGCTGAGGGGCCAGGTGCTGATGAGATCTCCGGTAAGGTTTTTAAAAACAGCTGATCCCAGAGTAAACTGGTCTTACTCACAATGACAGCAGATAAGTACTGTGGACTTACCTCCTACACAAAAACACTATGGTACCTTAAAGAAAATCCTGTAAGTTTGAAATGGAGATGGAAATGTTCCGGAAAAATTCAGCTACTTTGGGGAAAGCCTAAATCACACTAATGCAATTGATCAGTTTATTTTGTTAAATAGAAATAAAAGGTTTTGTAGAAGAATATGCTCATATTACTCAAAGATTGGTATCCAAAGAGTATAGTTTCGGGTTTTTTTGGAACTTGTTTTTGTTTGGTGTTTGTTTTTCAGTCCTGCGACATTAAAGCTGAAGGAAGGAAACGTTTCCTCACGTTGAAACACGTCCAGCTGGATCAGGCTGGTGAAGTGTCCTATCAGGCTCTGAACGCCGTCACCAGCGCCATGCTCACCGTGAAAGGTACAACATCTGTGACAAATAAAGTATACTTTGTTTTTGTGGTCTGTTGGAAGCTACTACACATTTGTGGGTCTCTTAAAACGGAGGACTTTCAGATGGAACATGGTAAGAAAAGTGGCATCTGTGTTTTTGCTTTTGTGAATAACTGCCGAATTATTCACATCTCCCAGAGATCGAAATGGACTTTGTTGTCCCGCTGAAGGACGTTTCTGTGCCTGAAAAGAAACAGGCTAAGTTTGAATGCACCATCACCAAGGATGTGTCAAAGGTCATGTGGTTTAGGGGGGCGGAGATCGTCACCCCGAGCCCTAAATATGAAATAATTGATGATGGAAAGAAACACATGCTGATTATAAACAGCTGTGAGTTTGAGGATGAGGCTCAGTACACGATCGAAGTGTTGGGCCAGAAATCAGGTGCTCAGCTGATGGTGGAAGGTAAGTGGCAAACTGAAACCTCGTGCTTCATGTTTCTTCTGTGCTGTCATTCGATGTTTGTGGCTTTAAAGTGTCAGATGGCAACAAACCCCCCCCTTGTTTGTGTGCACTGACCTGATGTATTACAGGCATGAGGCTCAAATTTGTGCAGCAGCTTCAGGATCAAACGGTGAAAGAAGGTAAAACGGCTCTCTTTGAGCTCGAGCTGAGTCACGAGAACGTGCCGGTGGTTTGGTACCGAAATGAGGTCAAACTCCACATGAGCCGAACGGTTATCACACATGTGGAAGGAAAGAAACACACTCTAGAAATGAGGACATTGACTCTAGATGATACCTGCCAGGTTAAAGCAGAAGCCAAAGGAATTTACTCCATGGCAAAACTGACAGTCATAGGTAACAACACACTTTCCATTCTTTTCCCCCCTTTCTCTGTCTGTCTTTTAGTTTAGGGCAGCATGACGTATCAGAAGATATTAGGCAGTAATATCTAACACGTTATTGTATTGTACTGATTTAATTTCAAGTGCATCATTTTCATCTATTTATGCCATTACAAGCATTTTTGATTAGATGTTAATATCTAAAGTTTATGAAGCAGATTTCTGGATTTCGACGGGATTTTTGTTGTTATTGATAGTTAAACTCTTAACTTTGGCTTAAATGTGGCTTAAAGGATAATTCTGGTTTATTACAACTCATCTTATTTTCATAGTTTTGTCATACGTTTTTTCCATGACTTTAAGACATAACATCAGTACTGTAAATCCACAAAAAAAACAGTGCCAATGTCCTGACATATATAAAATAAGAAAAGTCTGAAAATCTGAGACATTTCAGAAGCTTGAACCAGCAAGTGTTTGACATTTTTGCTTAAAAACTCAAAATAGCTGCTGATTCATTTTCTGTTGAGTGGACTTGACTGAAGTGTTCCAGCTCTCCACACTTCTTTATAGTGCGAACCGATGAAACTATTAGACCCAAGTTGTACAAACATGGAATTATCCTTTAATTGCAATCAGATCAGAATCAGAAATACTGAAATACTTCAATAAAATGAAGGATATTGGTCTTTATTCTGCTGAGATGACAGTTGTCAGCATTGTGCAAACTTCACTTTGGGGATTTCTTGGAGGAACTGCTCAGACTTTAAAATATAAGTAAAGATGTGACTCTGAAAGAAACTGACCCTCGGCCTCGGCTCTGTTCCAGAGGGCGACGCCGTCTTCGTGGTGAAGCTGCAGGATTACACGGCCACAGAGAAAGACGAGGTGACTCTGGACTGTGAACTGAGCAAAGACGTCCCTGTCATGTGGTATCACAGCGAGAAGGAGATCATTGCCTCCAAGATGGTGGTCATGAGGTCGGAAGGCACTCGCAGGTCTCTGGTCCTGAAGAAAGTGGAGCAGAGTGATAAAGGCAAATACGTATGTGACTGTGGAACAGACAAGACGTCGGCCAGCATCAATATTGAAGGTAAACGTGATGAAACAGTCTGTTATATTCTTGTCCACAAACAACCTGAATAAATATTAGAGGATTAGCTCTGACATCATTAAGAGTCATCATTTTTGAGAGGAATGTCTCATGAGTAGAACAAGTTTGAGACAAAAGTATAAGAATAGCGAGAAAATTATGATTCTGAGAAAAACCTTTAAAAAATGAAGGTTTTCTTTGGACTCTCTCACAGGGTTATGCAATTTTTAAACATAAAAACAAGCGAAAAAGTGTCAAACAAATAAAGAGTTTCCGATACATAAACTTAACTTGGGTGGGATAGATGAAATCAAACTTTTGATTAAAATGAGAATTCTGAGAAAAAGACATCTTCTCATCGTCTAATTCTTACCTTCTTACAGCTTTTTAAACATAGCCCCAACCATCGTCTGTAGAAACATGAAGACTTTTCAGGTGATTTGTTTTGTTTTTGAATTTTTTACTTTTTCCCAAACAGCTCGTGACATCAAGGTAGTTCGGCCGATTTATGGCGTGGAGCTGTTTGATGGAGAGACGGCTCGTTTTGAGGTGGAGATCTCTGAGGACGACGTCCACGGCCAGTGGAAATTGAACGGAGAAGTCCTTAGTCCTTCCACTGTGAGCACTGACAGAAAATATGTCCCCACCTAAACAAATAAAAACCTTTCGAAGTTATTAATCACTGTTTATAATATTATTTGACAGGATGTTGACATCATCGAGGAGGGAGGCAAACACACGCTGATCCTGTACAACTGTAAAGTGTCCATGACCGGCGAGGTGGCGTACGCCGCTGCCAACGCCAAATGTTCTGCTAACCTGAAGGTCAAAGGTAAACTAACAGCAAAGTTACTTCATCGTCTGTCAGTCCAGAAAGAAAGTTCTCACTTTACAATTAACAGAATTCAAACCAGTGAACATAATTTGGTCCAGTAATCAATATATTAATCCTAAATAAATACAAAAAACTGGTCAAATCAGTAATTTTCATCATAAAATATGCCAGATCAGAACCACAGTCAGGCCTGGTCGAATGAAATGAAAACCTCGGCCTCAGCAGCCATCTTTATGCTTTAACGGTGCGTAATCTGATGTCCTTCTTTCCCCTGAAGTCGTCTTCTCAGTGATTACTCCCATGCTGCATTTTGACCTCAAGAAGCTTCACAACCCAAACTATCTCAACCCTGAGCATCTTAATTTCACCAGCTCTGACCTGATGTTGCAAACCAAGTATTTGTTTTATGGAGCTTTCTGTGAGAAACTACTGCCTGGCAGGCAAAGATCAGGGTGAAAAACAATAAACTATTGTTCTTCCAGGTTCAATATCTGCTCAGCTTTTTATAAACTCTTTTCTCGATTACTTTTTAAATGGTCAACATTGACCTTATTTGTCATAAAGTATGTTTTTTGTTTTTTTTGAAAAGCTGCTCCAAATTTGGTCATTTTTTAAATACTTTTTGGCATTTTTGACTTTTAAAGGCACAATAATTACAGCAAAACTCCTCACCCTGATTGGCTTGTGCACTTTTTGCCTTTATTTTAATATTTAACTGTGTCAGAGCCCAGAATCATCTGTAAGCCCAACTTGACTGCAGAACAACATGAAAGTAAAAACCTTTCTTTGTGTTTTCCGTCAGAACTTCCACTGAACTTCCTCACGTCGCTGAGTGATGTTCAGGTGTACGAGAAGGATGAGGCGAGGTTCGAGATCGAGTTGTCAAGACCTCCGAAGAGTTTCCGCTGGCTGAAAGGCTCACAGGAGCTGCAGAGTGATGACAAGTACGAGATGATCCAGGAAGGAAACATGTACGTTCTGATAATCCGATCGGCCGCCTACGACGACGAGGCAAAGTACATGTTTGAGGCCGAGGACAAGAGGACGACTGGCAAACTCATCATACAAGGTACCTCAGGTTTTATTAAAAGCTTCCTCTCATTGTTAATGTATTTCATGAGTATTCTGGGTGTTAATTGTAGTATTAGTAATATTAATGTTTTTTGAATTTGATGAATGAATCTGCTTTCACATGAATCACATGTGCTTTTTCAGTTTGATTGTCAATTTGCCCAAAATTCTCATGTTGGGTCTTACCCTGAATTGTCTAGTTTTTACCCCAGTTTTAGTTTGGTTTCCCCAAATGTTCAGTTTGTGTTTTTATGTTTTAAGTTTTACTAAAATTTTGTGAGATTGGATTATTTATTTATTTTTTGAATCTTCAATTCCAGAGAAAAAGTATGTTTTTAGAAATATATGCAAAATTTTATGTGTATCACTGTCTTTATTTTTTTCTGCGGCAGGTATCCGCCTAGAGTTTGTCAAACCGATAAAAGACGTGACGGTGAAGGAGCGAGAAACGGCCGAGTTCAGCGTTGAACTCTCCCACGACAAGATCTCTGTGGTCTGGTACAAAAACGACGTCCGTCTGCTTCCCAGCAAGGTGGTGCACATGTCGGACCACGGGAAGATCCACGCGCTCGCCTTCAAGGAGGTCACCATTGACGACACGTCCATGATCAAAGTGGAGGCCATGGACAAGACTGTTACTGCCATGCTCACCGTCGTCGGTCAGTGTCACTTCACAGAAATGTTACTCAAAGATTTCTTATCTTTTGTTGAAGGTACCTTAAGTGTTTATGCCAAGGATAGGACGTTTGCTAAGAACAGAAGTAAAAAGACGTTTGAGAGAATTCATCAATTAGAAACAAAACCAGATTTATTTAAAGATAGTTCCCAAAAACATTGTTCCTGCTTTTAAAATAAAAATGTCTTGTTTCTCTGCAGAGGGCGACCTGTATTTCACCACCAAGCTGCAGAATTACACAGCCGTGGAAAAGGACGAGGTAAAGCTGGTCTGTGAACTGAGCAAAGCCGTCGCCGACGTCAAATGGTTCAAGGACGGGAAGGAGATCACTCCCTCCAAGAACATTGCCATCAGCACCGACGGCAAGAAGCGCATCCTGACAGTCAGGAAGGCGGAGAAGGCCAACATCGGAGAGTACACGTGCGACTGCGGCTCTGACAAAACTACAGCCAACCTCAACATTGAAGGTAAATCCTCTGGTGATACATGAGGGGACAGTTGGTGTGAAGGTAACATTCAGTGGAGGATTTTCTCAGATTTACCCTGAAAGCAGTTGGTCCTAAGATAGAATCCATTTTTTTGTATTTTAATAGCCCCAAATCACATATTTGCCTCAGTACATACAACTGTATTCTGGGACTCTAGTCATTCTTACTGATTTTTTCATCCCGGTCCTCCTCCTCTGCAGAACGGGACATCAAGGTTGTTCGTCCACTGTACAGTGTTGAGGTCACAGAGACAGAAACAGCCAAGTTTGAGACGGAGATATCAGAGGAGGACGTCCATGGAAACTGGAAGCTGAAGGGAGAAGCTCTGCATCAGTGTCCTGTGAGTCTGGTCTCTTGTGAACTACATGACGTGTTTCTGAAAAAGACAAAATAGTGAGATGCCACAAGTAGGGGGTTACCAACGACGTGAGTTTCAGGCGTAGATAGTACATTTACTCAAGAACTGGACTTTAATACAGTTTTCAGGTACTTTAGTATTTCCATGTTGTGCTACTACATCACATTTCAAATGTTGCACCTTTTATTCTGTTACATTTATTGCTAATACTTTTGGGGTGGTATTTTATGCCTTAATACTTCTTCCACCACTGAGAAGTATGTAGTATTAAATGAAATGTCTGTGTTTTCTTTCAGGATGTTGAGATTAAGGAGGAAGGAACCAGACACATGCTGATCCTCTATAACGTCCGTATGGACATGGCCGGAGGCGTCGACTTCTCAGCAGCCAACGCCAAATCGAACGCTCAGCTCCGGGTGAAAGGTGAGAGCCCCTTAGTTTCTTTAGTTTAATTCATTAAAATCTGACAAGGCAGGGTACAGCAGCATAAAAACACAAGTGAATCCTAAAATGCATCAAACATCAAGTGATCAACATCATAAGCAAGAGCCTCTTTTATAAAACAAGAGGAATGAGGAACAAAGGAGGGTTCCCGTCCTCTGGTTCGACTGCTGGGCACTTTGTATTCCCTGCGCTGATGAAGCAAGTGAGTGGGTGTTGAGACTTCAGGCAGGAAACTGTGCGGGAGGGCGATGAACTGGCCTTGAGTATGTTGGTGAGGGTGCGCAGGGGGGCCTCATCATACCTCTCACTTGTTGAACAAATCTCTGCTTGAAGACAAACTCTGTCTCTGTTGTCTTTCACAAATAAAAAGCCAGCAGATGATTGATGCGGTTTAATATTCATCTGTTGTCCATCAACCAATATGATAATAACAATATCACTATTGATTACTTTGACTATGAATCTTTATTTATTTATTACAGATTTCAAAATGGATTCAAGTTGCTACTAAATAGTCAAAAAAGCCTCTTTCTCTGTTTCATTTGAATAATTACAAATATTTTAAACATCGCATTAAACATATTTTTTGAATTCCTCTTTATGTTCGAGCAGATTTTTATTTATGGAGTTTAAACAACTTTAAACTGTAATTAGTTTGTTTATAATCCTCCTCTGATCTACGTCCTCCCTCACATCTCATCTGGTAACTTTACTTCCAGCAGAAGGTGTCGAGTGTCTCTGTCAGTCTTCAGCCAATCAGGTCCTGAGTTTATTTTAGATGCTTTATCTCAAGTGAGAGGCTGTTCTGTGATTGGAGGGACAGTAACACGACTCTCTGCTGCTTCACAAACTTTCAGACATGAAGCTCAGGACTTCCAGCGTTCAGACAGATGCATGCTGGTCCATTTAACTATGTCTTCCTCTTCCTCTTCTTCTTCCTCAGCTCGGTCCATCGGGCTGCTGCGTCCTCTGAAAGACGTGACGGTGACGGCCGGAGAGACGGCGACCTTCGAGTGCGAGCTGTCGTACGAAGGCATCGCAGTGGAGTGGTTCCTGGGAGGACAGAAGATGGAGGCCAGTGATCGGGTGAGTCAAATCACATCAGCGTCTCTACCAAACCTCTTCGGAAAAAGTCTCACTTTTGTCCGTTATTGAGTCCTAAAAATCCTGTTTTCTTTGAACATATGACGTGTTTATAGAATCAGTTTGTTTTGATAAACTAACTCTAATTCCTGAAACTAGTTTGTGCTGGAAAAAGGTTGAAATCGTGTCGCCTAACTGACTAATTTACTCTCCAAAAATGGATTTCAGGACTAAATAATACACTAACTGAGAGGTTAAGTAATGTATTCAGTTATAACAGACTCTGTTTCCATTGTTTAACAGCTTACAATTCATCAGGAGGAAAATACATAAAATAATTCAAAAACAGCATCCAAGTAATTTGCTGTTAATTTCTGGTTTTCAAATTCTTATTTTTCGGTATTTCCTTGGACAAATACTGGTCATTTAGTTTGTTTTTGGGTCCTGAAATGCTATTTTCTTGAAGTAAGTGAAAAATGATCAACTTGTTCAAAGATTTGTCCCAGAGTCAGGCTGTTTTTCTGCTTGGTTTAAGATACTGACTCTTAACTGTGAGAAAACTCCTGGAACAAGTTCGGATCACGTTTCACTTTTTTGTTAAAATCATTTCATTAAAATTAGTAACTTGTTGTAATTGGTCTCATAATGATTCATTTTTGTGTGCATGCATGCTTAGAAGTTTTGAAGTCAGTGGAGAAAATGTATTCACAGTTTACACACTGTAAAAAATCTCCATCTTTGACCTTTTATTTAGTGTATTACTGACTCTGCAAATGTTATTTTAATTTTCAGTTTATTTTACCTGTTTTCAAGACAAATCAACTTGTTTTTGAGAATTTCTCAGAATCAGAGTCTTCTTGACTTCTTGTTAACATGTTGTTTTTTTACAGTGTTGAAACTTCAGACTCTTGGCTGCAGTTAAAAATAAGCCGAGATACCAGAGCTGTTATTTAACAAACTGTCACCGCCACCTTACATGTAGAAAGATCCTCAGTTAGCATTAGCATGTTAGCAAAGTCAAAGAAATCGTCTTGTTTTATTGTTTTATTAATAAGAAAATCTCTTCTGTAAAATACTTCAAGTTAATTTGCATTTGAAACAGGGTGAAATAATTGAGTCACTTCTTTTAAGAAAAGAGACTTGAGCTGAAATCATTAGTCAATGAATTAATTAGTTGATGAGTTGATTCATCAGTGACAACTTCGATAACTGATTTATAATTGACACGAATTCTCTGGTGTTAGATGTTCTCTGTTTTGTTTCACTGTAAACTGGATGTCTTTGAGTTTTGGACGTTTGAAGACGTCACCTTGGACACGTTGATCTCTTTTCATATTTCGTAAACATTTCAAAAATAATCGACACATTAATCAATGATCAAAATAATCACAAGTTGCTGCCCTAAATAAAGACTTAATTACAATCACACATGACTTGATGAAAAAGGGACATTTTGAAGTGTCTGATGTGATTCTTTGTTAAATTCAATTCAATTATTCAACTGATGATTCTTGTTTTTGTCTCTGCAGGTGAAGACTCGGGTGGCGGGTCGAACTCACACTCTGACCATCAGAGATGTGAAGCTGTCGGAGGCCGGCGAGGTCAAACTCACCTCCAAAGACTTCCAGACTCAGGCTCAGCTCATCATAACAGGTGCGACACTTGAACACACCAGGGACAATGAACGCATCACACCAGGATCAGACAGTCTAAACAGGAGTCTTTGGTGTATTTTTGTGTGTAACGTCTGTGTTTTGGTGTTCAGAGCCACCAGTGGAGTTCACGAAGCCTCTGGAGGATCAGACAGTGGAGGAGGAAGCCACCGCCACACTGGAGTGTGAAGTTTCCAGAGAGAACGCAGAGGTACGATGGTTCAGGGACGGACAGGAGATCAGAAAGACAAAGAAGTACGACATGATCGTCGAAGGCCGCAAGAGAGCGCTGGTGATCCACGACTGCACTCCGGACGACGTGAAGATGTACACGTGTGACGCCAAAGAGTTCAAGACTTCCTGTTTCCTGGAGGTCACACGTAAGGACAAACGTTTAACCAAACCTTTCTTCTTCGTTCATAATTACAGGATTCTTCTAGAGGTTTAAATTTTTCATATACATATGTTCCTTGCATGAATGGGCCTCCACACATTCAAATTGTTTCTGTCATGTTTTTGTCCCTTTCAGCTTCCGTATTTAATGTGTGTAGTGCCATCAGCATAAATCCATGAACATTTAGAAATTTACAGATAAAAATTCTCTGATGATTATTACTTTAAGTCCAACGTACTTGTCTTAATTGTGCAATAGTAGGAAATCATACTTTTATAAAAATGTTTTAAGTATTAATTATTACATTATTACAAATTTTGTCATTTTAACTTTTCATGTATTTTTCTGAGCCTCCACATGCCATGTTTTGACCCCCTTCAGCTTCCGTATTTCATTGTCTGTGAAGGCAGACAATCATCCAGCATAAATACGTGAACATTTGTAAATTGTTCTAATTGAATTATAAAAATAAAAACTCACACTGAAGTACTTGATAAATAATACCCAAAAAGTCAAAGTTATTATTTTACTTAAGTCTTAATCATGCGAAAGTAGGAAATCACATTTTTATTTAGTTATTAAGTCATAATTTGTAGATACTCCCAGGGGCTTTTATTTATGATCCCTTTTCATATATTTATGTTCATGGCATGAGTGGGCCTCCATACATGTAATTGTTTCTGTCACGTTTCTGTCACGTTTCATATTTTTGTCCCTCTTCAGCTTCCGTACTTTAATGTCTGTGTGGGTCAATTCAATAACCAGATACAGGTTTTGGATTTATTCAAATATGGAAAAAGTAAAAATGATGAGTATAAATAAACATGAATTGAATGTTGAACTGTTAACAGCGTGTTGTAACAGTGTGGTCTGTTGTTCCACAGCTCCTCATGTGGAGTTCACGAGGCCTCTGCAGGACGTGGAGGTCAAAGAGAAAGAATCTGCTAAGTTTGAATGTGAAGTGTCCCGCGAGTCGGCCAAGGTGAGGCCTGCTGACCTTCCACTCACAAACAGACTAACAAAGACCAGTTCTGATGTGACTTAATTACAACTGGAGGATATGAAGTGATCCACAATCGATGATGAGATGTAACTCCTCTCGCGCTGTTGACTGACTCTGATGTTGTCGTACAGGTTCGTTGGTTTAAGGACGGCAGCGAGATCAGGAAAGGAAAGAAGTACGAGATCATCGCTAAGGGAGTCCAGAGGATCCTCATCGTTCACAAGTCGGTGTTCGACGATGAGGCCGAGTACGAATGTGACGCCAGAACCTCCAAGACCTCCGGCCTGCTCACCGTCATCGGTGAGGAACAATATTCATTATGTTGTGCACTCTGTTAAATATATAATAGTTTATTGGGAAAAATGACTTAAAAACCAGAGAAAGGAGAGGGAGACAAAATGGCAGCTCTCCCTTTAAGAGCTTTTTGGAAAGAAGTTTTAACTGAATCACTGACATTTAACAGCAGAACAATCACCTTTCTTTTATTAGGCTGTCAAGCGTACAAGAGAACAGTCAGCGCCGAATGCCTGACAGTCATTACTCAGGGCATTTTTCAGCCATGTCTTAGTCTTTGTTCACATTAACCCCTGCTGCTGCTCCTCTGCTTATCTACAGAGGAGGCAGCCAGGTTCACCAAGAACCTGTCCAACGTGGAGGGAACGGAGACGGACAGCGTGAAAATGATCTGTGAGGTGTCGAAGGCCGGCGCTGAGGTCACGTGGTACCGAGGAGACGAGGAGCTGCCGGAGGGCGGCCGCTACGAACAGATCATGGACGGACGCAAGAGGATCCTGATCATCCAGGACCTGAGGATGGAGGACGCCGGAGAGTACAACTGCAGGCTGAGTCCCAGCATCAGGACGTCCGCCACGCTCAAACTCAGCGGTGAGAAAAAATATGACATCATTATATCCTGATAACTGAAGATTGACCATGAAATGACATCTTTACAATATAGATTGTCTCAAAGTGTAAACCAATTAGACATCAGACAGTTCTGCGTTACAGATACAGAAGGCCTGTTTCCATGGCATTCTCAAAGTCTGGTGAGATGGCTTTCAGTAACTATGCACCTAAAGAATGGAGCAGTCTGCCCGCTGGCCGGAGACTTGCTCCGATACTGAGCTGGCCAAAAGACAGGCAAAGGACAGTGTGGGTTAGGGTTAGGGAGTCAGGCGCCCGTCATCATCTCCAGTGGTGCCAAAAAGGGTGACCAGAGGGTTCTAGATCAAAATTGAGGAGTAGATGTATTTTTATGTACACATGGACGTCTCTGCTTATGTGTACATTTTTGCTGTTTTGTTTTTATGTAAAGCACCCTGAACTGCTTTGTTGCTTTAATGTGGTGAATTGAATGTTTAGCGCACAGACATGAGAGTGGTGTCAATCTGAACATCTAACTCTCAACAAGAAAGAGAAGAAGAGGACTTTCCAAACATCACCATTTTAATCAGAAGACAAAAAAGAGGAAACAAAGTACCTGCAGAAAGCAAAATAACCACGCTTTCTCCTCCCACCGTCCTTTTCCTCTTCTTCTTCTTTCCAGAACTGGCAGCCGAGTTCATCGCCCGTCCTCAGAACCAGGAGGCGGTGGAGGGCGAGAAGGCTGAGTTTGTCTGCTCCGTCTCCAAAGAAACCTACGAGGTCAAATGGTTCAGAGGTGACAAGGAGGTCGAAGCCGGGGACAAATACACCATCGTCAGCGAAGGAAAGAGAAGAGCTCTTATTGTGAAAAACTGCGAGCTGAAGGATGAGGGAGGCTACGTTGCCCACATCGGCAGCGTTAAAGCCTCAGCCGATCTGTATGTGATTGGTAAGACTCTTAGTTTCTTTTCCACATCTGGTTTTGGTTATTTCAGAGCGACAGCTCGGTTTTAAGAAGTCTGTCTGTTATTTCAGAAAAACTAAGGATCATCACGCCGATTAAAGACACAGAGGTGAAGGAGGGAAGTGAGATTGTGTTCAACTGCGAGACGAACTCAGAGGGAGCGAAGGCCAAGTGGCTGAAGAACGAGGAGACAATATTTGAGAGCAGCAAGTACATGATGGCTCAGAGGGACAACGTCTTTGCTCTGAGGATCAGAGACGCCCAGAAGGCCGACGAGGCCAGCTACACCATCAGCCTGACCAATCAGAGAGCAGAGCTGGCCAAGTGCACCGCCAGTGCTAAAGTCTCAGGTAAATAACAGGAATTTTTCTCACTTTTTAATGATCTTAAAGATGCACTCTGTCCTTTTACTTCAAAATGTTGCTAAAAGATACACAAGTGACACGGCTCTGTCTTTGCCGTGGAGGGTGACTTACCTTTTATATTTCTGTACCCTGTACCCTGACCCATGTCTCATGATCCATCTTTATGCGTAATTGCTCATAAAACTAAGAAAAATGGAAAAACAAAAGTGAGATCAGAATGATTTACTGTAACCCTCACTCTGCGACTCCACAGAGGAGAAGCTGAAATTCCTGGATCCCATCGAGGACGTTGAGACTCAGGAGAAGAAGACCATCAGCTTTGTTTGTAAGGTGAACCGGCCCGAGGTGACGGTGAAGTGGATGAAGGCCGGCCAGGAGGTGACGCTCAGCAAACGCATCGTCTACAGAGCCGACGGCCTCAAACACACCCTGACCATCAAGGACTGTGTGATGGATGACGAGGGCGAGTACACCGCCGTGGTCGGAGACGATAAGTGCGCAGCGGAACTGATCATCAGCGAGGCCCCGACGGACTTCACGGCGCAGCTCAAAGACCAGACCATCGCCGAGTTCGAGGACGTCGAGTTCACCTGCAAGCTGAGCAAGGAGAAGGCCGTGGTGAAGTGGTACAGGAATGGACGAGAGATCAGAGAAGGACCGAGGTATCACAGATCAACTTCATGAAATCAAGACATTTTGTCTTTGTCGAAATTTGTATTTAGAGTTTGGGTTACTCTCACTGAACCTATTGTAGAAGATACCATTCATAGATAATAAATAATAACACTTGATGAATGAATACATTTAATTTTTGGTGAATATTTTAAATGCTCAGATGTTTTTTTAATGGCTCGTTAAAGTTTGAGGTGACACATGACTTCTGTGTTTGTAAAACCTTCAGCACCAGATACAGATACAGGATACAGATAAAGAATGACAAGCATTTTCTCCCCTTGTTTCAGTATTGTACATTATTATATATTCAAAGCAGTCGGTCAATAATATAATTCACGATAAGTCGAGGAGTCGCAGATAAGCAGATTTTGTTTTTCATAAGCAGATATGATGATTTTACTGATATTATAATTGTCTTGTGTTTTTACAGATATCACATGGAAAAAGAAGGCAAGACGTGCAGACTGATCATCAAGGTGTGCAGACCTGATGATGAATGTGAATACGCCTGTGGAGTAGATGAGAGGAGGACCAGAGCCAGGCTCTTTGTTGAAGGTAAACTCTTAAAATCTTTTTCTGGGCAGCTCTGTCCCGGCGGTCTAGTCCTATGCCAAACTTCCTCGACTGGCATTGAGGGCTAATAGTCCTGATGGTGGCGCGACAGCAACCGCCTAAAGTTTAAAACTTTGAAAATTCATAACAAATCAGTCGTACGTGCTACAGATCGTGCAACTTCCACCAAACCGTAGTGAGCAGCTGGCGGTAATTATGAAGTCCATCACTCTGTTTTTCTCAAAAACTATAAAACTAATTAAACCCATTAAATCTCCTCCCACATTTTTTGCTCAATTGACACCAAACTTGCCACGCTGCATCTTCAGACTGTCCTCCACAAACCATCCAGACAGATTTTTGAATGATCAGAAACTGAGAAATTGATGTCATGGTAGACGTAGTGTGGTAGACTGTGCAGCAGCTAAAACTCTCTTTTGAATCCTCACATGTGACGTGTTTTTGTGTCCTGCAGAGACCCCAGTGGAGATCGTCAGGCCTCCTCAGGACATGTTCGAACCTCCGGGCTCAGATATCGTGTTTGAGGTGGAGCTCAACAAGGACAGAGTGGAAGTGAAGTGGATGAGGAACAATATGATCATCGTCCAGGGAGACAAATACCAGATGATTAGCGAGGGTAAAATCCACAGACTGCAGGTCTGTGAGATCAGGCCTCGAGATCAGGGAGAGTACAGGATCGTGGCCAAAGACAAGGATGCCAGAGCCAAGCTGGAGCTGGCAGGTGAGTCAACGCTGAGATACTCATCGTCCAAGTTTACTCTGTGATCGACTCATGAATGTAGCTGGAACTTAATTACGTGAAAAATACAAAAAAGGCTTGAATCACAAGCTGGATCATAACATATATGATTGGTACCATTTATTTTCCCACACACAAAATATGTAAGATGATGTACTCTAATTTAAACCGGGGAGGTGGTTTCAGAAATAATAATAGTCCTTGATTTGGACCTTTAGTTGTCAGCTTGTCAATTTAAATTGTTGTTCAGAAGGAAAGTCCAGTTTTCTGAGGGGAAGTTGGAAAAGCTTTAGGGAAATATAAAAAATCGTAGAAGTAGATGGAGAAGTTTAGAGAAACTACGCAAAAACCTACCTTTGAAGAAAATAGATGCACAGACCTTTACAGACTCATCATAGAGTTAGTGTTACTCCATGGTAAGAACCTGTTTGGTCAAACAGCTGAAGGTATAAATGAATAAAATAAATTAAAAAACTCTTCTACTGAATTCTTTTATCTCCTCTGCAGCTATTCCAAAGATCAAAACCACCGACCAGAATCTGGTAACAGATGCAGGTAAGCCTTTCGTTATGAGCGTGCCCTACGACGCCTACCCTCGCGCTGATGCCGAGTGGTTCTATGAGGGCACCAGTCTGCCCGTCCAGAACATCGACACCTCTGCCGACAAGACCGAGTACCGCCTAAAGAGCCCCAGCAAGGAGGACCAGGGCCGGTACAAGGTAGTGATCAAGAACAAGCATGGCAAGGGAGAGGCGTTTATCAACCTGGACGTGATTGGTGAGTCCGGGGATTAAATCAATGATGGGTGATTGAATAACTGCTAGGATGGAAGAGTTTTTAAATGTCATGTTGGTTTTTTCCAGATGTCCCCGGACCCATCAAGAACCTGCGAGTGGTTGACACCGCCGATGGTGAGGTGAGTTTGGCCTGGGAGGAGCCTGAGAGCGACGGCGGAAGCAAGATCGTTGCCTATGTGGTAGAGAGACGTGATGTGAAGCGTAAGACCTGGACGTTGGCTACAGACCGTGCTGATACTCCAGAGTACTGTGTGAGCGGCCTCCAGAAGGAGTCCATGTACCTGTTCAGAGTCTGCGCCCGAAACCGAGTCGGCAGCGGACCCATTGTCGCCACTGAGGATGCCGTCCAGGCCAAGAACAAGTTTGGTAAGAAACGCCCAAAGGTCCCCACTTACATTCACATATCATCTCCACACTTTAATCCATTTAAATCCTTTGTGTGTTTGTTTTCTACCAACAGATGTTCCCGATGCTCCAGAGAATGTCGAAGTTGGCATGGTGAGCAAGTTCGGTGCCACCGTCACGTGGGAGCCTCCCAAAAATGACGGTGGCTCTGAGGTCACCGCCTATGTAATTGAGCTCCGTGACAGAACCTCCGTGAAGTGGGAGGCAGCCATGGTCTGTGGTGCCAATGACCGCTCGGCCGCGCTGAATGATGTAGTGGAGAACAAGGAGTACATCTTCAGAGTCCGAGCCGAGAACAAGGCCGGCATCGGCAGGCCCAGTGCTGCCACCAAACCCGTCAAGATCATGGATCCCATCGGTGAGTGAAAACCAGCGGTTCGAATGTTTGTTCTCATGCCTGTAAAAAACATCAGACAATTTAATTTCATTGGTCCTTTTGTGTTGTGGCTGCAGAGAGGCCGAGCCCGCCTCTGAACCTGAACTTCAGCGACCAAACCAAGACAGCGGTGACACTGACCTGGGAGACGCCCACCAGCAACGGCGGCAGCATGATCACCGGCTACATCATTGAGAAATGCGAGGACGGCACTGACAAGTGGCTCCGCTGCAACGCCAGACTGTGTCCTGACCTCTCTTTCCGGGTACAGAGCTGAACGCACAGTTTAGCTTTTTTCTGACTTTTTCTGACATTTTAAAAAGTCATATATATTTTCCATCATAATTTCTTCCCCTGATGGAGTTCTATCTGTTTTATCAAGCTGCATTTCCCATTTTTCATCTTTCAGCTGTGAGTATTCAGGTGTTCATCGGAGGTGACTGTTATTGTTTTGTTGTTCTCTTTAGGTGTCTGGTCTGAAACCTGGTCAGAAGTACCTCTACAGAGCTTGTGCTGAGAACGCCGCCGGCGTCTCCGATCCAACCGAGATACTCGGACCGCTGCTCGCCGACGACCCTCACAGTACGAGACAAACAATAGAATCAACAGTAGAACAGGCTGTTTGAACTCTGTAGAAAACATGGCATCTTGGGTTTGACTACTACGACTACTTTAATACTTTGTAAACTTGTCATTGCTTCATTGAAGTCTTGGTTTGATTATGATATTAAGATTATGATTGTTAGCAAAAACGGAATCTAATTGATCCGTAATTTCTTAATAATTTCCTTACATTATATCAGATTACAGTATGGAGAATAAAGTTTTTGATAATAAATTATTAATAAATTAATATTTACTTGCGTTTAAATGGTGCCATTCAACTGTGAATAAATTCTAAGTAAAATGACTTTGTCTATTCAAAACTAAAAGTAAACTGGAATTCAGGAAGTGAGTCCACTAGATGGCAGTATATCTCAACCAGACTTTTCTCTCCTGGCAGCCGGTCCAACCTTTGACCTGAGTGCCTTCAGGAATGGCCTGGAGGTGATTGTCCCTCAGCCTCTCACCATCAGAGTCCCCATCACTGGCTACCCGACCCCCGTCGCCAAGTGGACCTTCGGAGAGAAGGAGCTGACCATCACGGACGAGCGCGTCTCCATGGTGACGAAGCCCACATACACGGAGCTGACCGTCATGCCGAGCGTCCGTCCAGACAAAGGCACCTACACCCTGCAGCTGGAGAACGATGTCACATCTGTCTCTGGAGAGATCGAAGTCAACGTCATCGGTAACAACAATTTCTCTTAAATTTGAAATATATATTTCATGATAATATTAAGTGTAAGGAAATGCAACATATGCTAATACTTTATGTGCGTTTATTTTAATGAAAAGAAAGGAAAAAAGGAAAATTAAAAGATCTGTTTTGATACAAAGACTTTTGCCAACCGAAGACAAAATTTGGAAACTCTAAATTGCCATGTTATGGTAGACTAGCAACCTCTTCAGGGTGTACCCCAGCCCTTTCCCAGTGCATGCTCAGTAAAGCCTCCTGCCAACAACAACCCTGAACTGAAATCAAAGATTTTTAATTTATTGTTTGGTACCCTTATTTTCCCAGCATGCCCCAGTGCTCCTAAGGACTTCAAGGTTGCTGAGGTCACCCGACACCACGTCCACCTGATGTGGGAGGCTCCGGAGCACGATGGAGGAAGTCCAGTCAGCCACTACCAGATCGAGAAGAGAGAAGTGTCTCGCAAGACATGGGCCAAGGTATGCCTGAGTGTTTACCTCTATAGTGCTGTCAGAGAATCCACAAGACCGAACTGTAATAGCTTCAGCAGCAGAGTCTGTTCAACACAGGGCCTTTGTAGGCTTAAACTGTGAACACAAAGTGAATTCTAGCAGTGGCGTGATTGCATACAATGTCAAAAGAAAGATGTATGTAGATTTGAATTTGCTCGAGGTAGCGAAAATGGTGTCGGCACGAGTTGAAAATGTCTTCCGCCTCGCAAAATTAAATCACTGTTGGGTTTCCTTTCCAGATTTTGAAGGTCTAGAGGCAGTGACATTTCTTTGTCAAGGCCAAGCTGCAATCAAATTCTTGGTTAAAATTCAGTTTGAGGCCACAAAGACTCACATGAAAGAATGTGGCGTTCAAGGCAATGCAGCTGAAAATAAGATCTTGTTTTTTTCCAGGTGGCTACTGGTGTCCTGGACCTGGAGCACACAATTACGGATGTGATTGAAGGAAAGGAGTATCTGTTCAGTGTCATCGCCTGTAACAAGTGTGGACCCGGAGAGCCGGCGTACATTGACGAGCCCGTCAACGTCTCCTCTCCAGCCAGTGAGTATTTATTCTGTCGGCCTGAAATTGATTAACCCAGAGTCAAGCCAACTTTACCAGATCAGAGCTAAAAACAAAGGGATTCCTTTGTTTTGGAGATTTTAAGGTTATACCAGATACAAATATTTTTACAAATATCCAGAGTCTCATCTTCGTATTTTTCCCCAGCTGTACCCGATCCTCCTGAGAACCTGAAGTGGCGTGATAAGAGCGCCAAGAGCATCTTCCTGTCCTGGGAGCCTCCGAAGTACGACGGCGGTGCCCCGATCAAAGGCTACGTGGTGGACAAGTGTCAGCGTGGTACCGACAAGTGGGAACCCTGTGGTGACCCCATCCCTGAACTGAAGTAAGACTTAACAGTTCGTCAGTGAAATGGTGTTTATGAGAGTGATTTGTAATGATTTCTACAAAAGCTGAGCGTGTCCTTACTTAACAGTTTTCTTCGAGTCCATTTGTGATTTGTGTCCTCTTCTATATTTTGGGACAGTTGTGTATAATATATGTTTTGTGCGCACAGGTTCCAGGTGACCGGCCTGATTGAGAGCCAGTGGTACGCCTACAGAGTCAGAGCTGTCAACAAGTTGGGAGCCAGCCGACCCTGCAGGGCCACTGATGAGATCCAGGCTGTTGACGCCAGAGGTAAGCCAGCTAGTGCTCTTTCTAATTCCTCTGGATTTCAGATCAGGAACAGGAATAATATTACGTTGTGTCAGGATAGGATGTGAAAAACAAAGCCTTGGTAGGTTGCATCATATTTAAACTTTCACAGTTTACTGGGGTTCAATGAAGCAATATGATGGGAAAATGATTACTATTACAAATCTTTAAATCTCTAGACATTATTCTTTATTTAAACATGTTACAAGATTTTTATGGAACAAACAACACTTTTTGCATTCATCTTTAGACTTACTCATCAAGAAACATATCGCTAACTTCTGCAGAAGTGAACAACCTGTCTATGACAAGTTCATACTAAGGAATAAAATGGGAACAGGAGTAACAGAAATGGGAATTTTGTCTACAGATTGTGGATTTTGAGCAAATCCTTTCCTTGTGTTTTGTTCTCTCTGACACTTTTCTTTAAAAATTTCAAACAGAGCCTCCAGAGATCCAGCTGGATGTGAAGCTGCTGGCCGGTCTGACCGCCAGAGCCAGTACCAAGATCGAGCTTCCCGCCGACGTCAAAGGAAAGCCAGACCCCCGAGTGAAGTGGACCAAGGCCGACTTGGTCCTGCGGCCCGATGACCGCATTACCATTGACACCGAGCCGGGACACTCCAAGCTGTCCATTGCCAACACCACAAGAGGAGACACTGCCACCTACATAATCGAGGCAGTCAACGCCTGTGGACGCGCCACTGCCACCATCGATGTCAACATTCTCGGTACAGATGCTGGTTTATTATCTGAGCTATAAAACGGAAACCTATACCCCAAACTGTACCTAGCTCTTATCTTTAGCCAGAACAACCATACTAGCAATCAATCATGACTCAACAAACTTAATAATAATAATAAACTTAATTTTTATAGTTCTTTTCTTAACAATGTTAAGACAGTGCTATATAAAAGGAAATAAAACCAGACAAGGCAGATAAAATGACAACAAGGCCAAAGGACATGAGCACATAGGAAGTAAAGACAATAAACTGAATAATATCAAATAAATAAGAACACTAAAAATAAAAACATATATCAAGCATTTCCAAAAGCATTCACAAAGAGAAAACATTTAAGACAAGATTTAAAAGAAGCTAGAGACTTAGTGTGTCTGAGTTCAGTAGGTGGAGTTACATAGTGTCGGGCTCTAATAGCAAAAGCCAGATCACCCTTTGTTACAAACCGTGATCTGCAGTAACCAACAGGTCTCCATCCGCAGATCTTAGTGGTCGAGAGGTCACATACCAGGTCAATAAATCAGAGATGTATTGAGGAGCGAGGCCGCTTAAGGCCTTAAAAGTGAGCAATAAAATGTTAAAATCAATTTGAAATCTAACAGTGGGCCACTGTAGGGAGGCAAGTACAGGGGTGATGTGAACATGTCTCTTTGTCCCAGTAATGAGTCGAGCAGCAGTGTTTTTTACCAAATACCAAATAAAACTTGATACCAGAATAAAGGGCGTTGCAACACTCAAGCCGAGAAGAGATAAAAGCATGTACAACTTTTTGTAGACAAGCAATTGATCAAAATCCTGACACTGAGACATTACCAACCTGGATGTAAATTTTGAGTGGTTTTCACGTTTTATCTCCTCCTCTTCAGATAAACCTGGCCCTCCAGCCGCCTTCGACATCTCCGAGATCACCAACGAGTCGTGCTTCCTGGCGTGGAACCCTCCCAGGGACGACGGCGGTTCGCCCATCACCAACTACATTGTGGAGAATCGGCAGATGGACAAAGAGGAATGGGTGAAGCTGTCGGCCACGGTGAAACACACCACTTTCAAGGCATGCAAGCTTACAGCTATGAAGGAGTACATCTTCAGGATCAGCGCTGAGAACCAGTATGGCATCGGCGAACCTGCAGAGCATGTGCCAATCATTGCAAAGTATTCCTTCGGTGCGTTTCTCTACACTACTGACTAATTCTATATCAAAAATTATCACTTTGAAGACTTAGATATCCAATCATAAGTCACAATATTTCCATCGGTTTCAGATCCTCCTGGTCCTCCAACCAGAGTCACTCCCTCCGACATCGCCAAGGATGCTGTGACTCTGACCTGGTTTGAGCCGGATGAAGACGGTGGCAGTCCCATCACGGGATACTGGGTCGAGAAGTTCGATCCAGAGAGCGACAAGTGGATCAGATGCAACAAACTGCCCATCAAGGACACAACCTTCAGGTAAATAGAGCTTTCAAATTACAGGAATAATGATGAAAATTCATTTATATGTGAAGAAAGGATGGTGAATGTTTTTCTAACCCTGCTTTCATGTGGCTGCAGGGTGAAGGGACTCCCCACCAAGAAAAAGTACCGCTTCCGTGTTCTGGCTGAGAATCTGGCTGGACCTGGAAAACCGAGCGTAGAGACCGATCCCATCCTCATCAAAGATCCCATCGGTATGTCACACATCAATCAGTGCTTTTACTCTACTAAGGTTCATTCCAAATCTGCTGAAATAAATGTATTGGTGACTATTTTTAACGATTGTTGTATCAGGATTACAATTGAATTACTTATATATCATAAGAGTAATAGGATTGGGAATAAGAGTAATGGGATTGAACGTAGGGGTAAAAGGAGTAAAAGGAAATGACAGTAAGAATATTTAAATCTAGAGTAAGAATAATTTGATGGTTATAATAACCATGCACTCTTCTTCAGATCCACCATGGGCTCCTGGTAAACCGGCCATCAGGGACATCGCCAAGACCTCGGCCCTGCTGGCATGGACCAGGCCAGAGCATGACGGTGGGGCAAAGATCGAAGGCTACATCATCGAGTTCCAGAAGACCGGAAGTGAAGAGTGGATCCGCATCGCAGAGGACATTCCTCAGACTGAGCACCAGCTGCAGGGCCTGATGGAGAAGCAGGAGTACTCGTTCCGGGTCAAGGCCGTCAACAAGGCTGGCGAAAGCGAACCCAGCGAGCCCAGCGACCCTGTGGTCTGCAAGGAGAGACTTTGTAAGTCCAACTGGGGAGCAGTTAGGGGTGGACGGCACAACAGGTGTTTTCTGAGAGGAGGTCTTTGAAAAAGTGTCCTTGAGTTTATGCAATGGGCTGAAAAAAGTCCCCAATCAGACAAACACTGCCTGCCTTTCACTCACCTTTTTCCTGTTTTTCATTCAACAGACCCTCCATCCGCCCCTCAGTGGCTAGAGGTGACCAACATCACCAAGATCAATGCCGACCTGAAGTGGCAGGCTCCCAGCACTGACGGAGGCTCGCCCATCACCAACTACGTGGTGGAGAAGAGGGATGTGAGGCGGAAGGCCTGGCAGGCTGTCGATACCACCGTCAAGGAGCTCAAGTACACGGTCACCCCTCTTAACGAGGGATCGCTGTACGTGTTCCGTGTCGCTGCTGAGAACGCCGTGGGGATGGGTGAATTCTGCGAGCTGGAGGACGCCGTGCTGGCCAAAGACACTTTCAGTAAGTTCTCCACAATTATCAGCATCACGGGTTCTCATCTGTCTTTTAAAATATAGACAGTGTTGGTTTTTCCCTTTTAATTCACGTTCAAACTTGAGCATCAGTTTAGCTTGATCGGCAGTTTAGAGCTTTTGGAAAGTTTTTCATTTACAGCGACATATAACAATTACTGGTAAACCTCTGGCAAATATTTCTGTTTGCCACATAATGATTCTTAATGATTTCTCCAGAGGATGAACCATTTAGAATTTAATGACCCCATGACTTTTTCTCTAGCATCACCCTGTGGAACATTTTTAGCTTTATTTAGGACAGATATCATCAGGGTAATGTTTGTTTTGTCCAAAACCCTCCAAGATCACTTTTCAAGTCATAATATAAACCAGGATCTGCATTTCAAAAATATCGAGCATGCTTTTTTGTATATTATACATAAGAATTATGACTATTTTTGTGAGGCAGCTTTATGAGAGCATTCTGATTAGTGAAAATCAACACTGACCTTTCAACTGAAAAGCTTCGTGATCAACTTGGAACTCCACAAAGGTCGATCACAACTGATGGGTTGGTGACTCCGGCTCTAGGGGATAATAGCAAGACTTTAGACTTTCAATGATATTTATTCTTCATTTTAAGACACTGAGTAGGGCTGCAAAGAAAATAAGCTACAAACTATCTGGTATGGACATTAATGTTTGCCATGTTCTCTGCAGCAACTCCTGGACCTCCTTACGCCCTGACAGTGATGGAGGTCACCAAGAGACATGTGGAGTTGAAATGGGAAGCCCCCAAGAGCAATGGTGGAAGACCTATAACCAAGTAAGACTCCAAACTGCTGTAAAACTACTGTGTAGATTGCTATGAAGCAATGTACATTCTAAATGAGGTGAGATGATCTCGAAGAAAGTTTGAGTGTGCTTATTAGAAATATTCTGGGTAAAAAGGCCATGAAGCAACAGCTATCTTACCATCCAGACTTTGTTTTATAAGTAACAGAGAAGAAGGGGACAGCAAACTTGCCATTCTTGCAGTTAAACTATTCTATATACCTATAAAAAGCCCTGGTTTGCCTTTATACCGTTTGGGATGCCAGATAGAATTGAAGAACTATATAACAAGACAATCATCTTTTGCTTCCCAGATACGTGATTGAGAAGAAAGAGAAGCTGGGAACTCGCTGGCTGAAGTGCTGCAAGACTCCAGACAGACAGACTCAGTTCAAGGTGACTGACGTGGACGAAGGGTCTGAGGTGCAGTTCCAGGTCAGAGCCGAGAATGAGGCCGGAGTCGGAGATCCGAGCGAACCCACCGAGATCCTAACCATCGAGGATCCAACCAGTAAGAGATTGAATATATATAAGAATATTCTTTGCAAACGCAGATATATTGATTTGTTCTTGTGGCATCCTGCAGACGAGCGCAAATACTTTTTGAAACTCAGTTTCAGAATGAAAACATTTCAGGTGTAAACTCAGAGACATCCTCTCTCTCCAGGTGCTCCATCTCCTCCTTTGGAAGTGACCATCCCCGACGCCAGCAGGGAGCACATCAATGTCACCTGGAAGCCTCCAGCCAAAGATGGCGGCTGCCCGATCACCGGCTACCATGTGGAGGTGGCAGAGGCCCGTCCGGAGCTGAAGTGGCTGAGGGTCAACAACAGACCCATCAAGGAGCTCAAATTCAGGATTGATGACGGAATCAAACCAGAGAAGAAGTATGTTATCAGGGTTCGTGCCATCAACTCCTTTGGCGTTAGCGACCCCTCCGAGATCTCCGACAAGGTCTTCACCAAGGATCCCGACTGTAAGCATCAAGAAAATTTAAATTTAAGAATTTTTAAAAATTGCAATCAAAACATTGATAATTAACCCTAAATAATAATCCTGTCCTCTTGTCCCAAGGCCCTCCAACCATGGATTTGGAGGCGCAGGACATCGTTGTGATCGAGGGCGAGAAGCTGCACCTGAACATCCCCTACAGGGCGATTCCGACACCCAAGATGGTTTGGCAGAAGGACACAGTGGAGTGTAAGGCTGATGACCGCCTCTCCATGACGGTGGAGATGAATAGCGCTCACCTGGAGCTACTCAAGTGCACACGAGCCGATGCAGGCGCCTATGCCATCACCCTGGAGAACAGTCTGGGAACCACCACTGGGACCGTCAATGTCAAAGTCATTGGTAGGATGTCTTTCATACTGTATGTAATAATAATAATTGTGCTTGGGAAAACTAACACAGTGCTTTGTTCATATGTCATTGAACATGTGCAGTCCAGTAATGACTGATTTTTGATTTTTGAAGTTTTTGGATATGAATTCTTGCGCTGGAGAACTTCTTGACCTCAGTATTTCTAAAAACCTGCCTGCAGCCCTGCTATTAGCACCATTTCTGGATGTATTTCACAGGCAAGCAGCCGTCCTCTGACACATTTTTTTATTTTTCTGGCACTTCCTTCCCGAACATTGCAGGACTCCCCGGTCAGTGTAAAGACATCACCTCCAGTGATGCCACCAAGAACTCCTGCAAGATCAGCTGGGACGCCCCAGAGGAGGACGGTGGCACCCCTATTGTCAGTTACACCCTGGAGCGCCGCGAGGCCTCCAAGAAGACCTACATGCCAGTCATGTCGGGAGAGAATGTCCTGACCTGCAACGTCAAAGACCTCTACGTCAACTGCGAGTACTACTTCAGAGTGAAGGCCGTCAACAAGGTCGGAGCCGGAGAATATCTGGAGCTACGCAACCCGGTCATTACTGAGGAAGTCAAACGTAAGTGCTGTTTTCCACTGAATGATATCAGAGGATTGATCTATTTTCTCATTGTGAGCATGTTAGTATGCTGACATTAGCATATAGCTCAAGTAAACCCTCACAGATCTGCTGGACTTATTCTATAAAATTGGCTGAATACTTTATTTTAATTAATACTATTGGAAGTGAATAAACTTCAAAATTGACATAACAAGAAATCATCCATAACTTTAATGTCTTATTGTCCAATCAATCCAACCATGTTTTTCAGTTGGGTGAGTGAGCCTGCTGGGGTGTTTTCAAATCAACCAATAGGGGGTCCACAGAAGCAAAATGACTGTACCTCCTAATCCTGTCAATAAAATTAGATGAAACATGGTACAAATACTTTAGGATTATGCTAAACCCGGTGGTCTTGGATATGGAGTCTGAGACTCAGCTCAGACATTTACTGTCTGTTATCTATGTGTCTGCTCCACAGAGAAACCCGACCCACCCATCCAGGTAGAGGCTCACGACCCGACGTCCAAGTCCATCACAGTCACCTGGAAGGCTCCAGACAATGACGGCGGCTGTGCCATCCAGGGCTACATTGTGGAGAAGATTGAAAAGGAGGGTGACCGCTACGAGAGGGTCACCCCAAGCCTGGTCCCCGGTTTCTCTTTCGTGGTGACTGGCCTGAAGGAGGACATGGAGTACCAGTTCAGGGTCAGAGCCGAGAACGCCGCCGGAGTCAGCGAGCCATCCCGCAGCACACAGCTCATAAAGGCTGCAGACCCCGTCGGTATGAAAAACAACAAATGCTTTAAAACAATTTATTGACCCAAGGAACGCATATTTAGCTTTAAACCTTAAATAAGAACTGCCTAAATCATCATGACTCTTCCATTTTCAGAAAAACCGAAGGTCACCCTCCATGCCCGTGTGCAGTCTGGTGTGTGCGTCAAGAAGGGCGAGGAGATCCGAATTGACGCCTACATCGCTGGCTCCCCATACCCCAAAGTCACCTGGATGAGGAACAACGAGGATGTCACCCACGAGCCAACCAAGAAGGTCGTCCCCATGGTCAAGAAGAAGAAGACGAAGGCCAAGGTTTGTGTCCTCAGAGAGACCTGAGAGTCCTGAATGTTTTACGTATTTTTGAAGGAATTAATACATTTTTCCTTCGTTCCCTTCAGGTTCCTGAACCAGAGGAGGAGTTTGTGACTCCGTTGCGTGAGCGTCTGGGTCTGGATCAGACCATGAAGGGTCAGTCTGCAATGATGATCCGCGATGCCGTCAGAGCCGACCACGGCAACTTCACCATCCAGGTGGAGAACACTCACGGTGTTGCCACCGCCTCTTGCATCGTCAATGTCCTCGGTAAGACAGAAGTTTATTTTTTATGAGTTTCCATCCTAATACTCAATCCTTCTCATGGTCTTCAGTAAGTTTTAATTAGTTGAATTAGGTCTAAAATTGGTCATCAGTTATACATAAATAATTACAAATACAACTGCTGAAAATGATGAGTAGAGAAAACATTCTTTGAATCAAATTAACTGCAGTTATTTGTTAAAAAAAAAAAAAAGAAGGCAAAATATTTTATAATATATTATAGTTTTTGGTTTATTAAATCCTCCTGAGATGAAACATTGACTCGACTCTGTTCTACTGCAGACAAACCTGGCGCTCCAATCAACTTCACCTTTGACGAGATCAGGAACACCTCTGTCATCTGTAACTGGGAGCCTCCCGAGGACGATGGCGGCAGCGAGATCCTGAACTACATCCTGGAGAAGAAGGACAACAAGAACGATGAGGTCGGCTGGATCACCATCACCTCCACCCTGAAAGGCAACAGCTACCCCATCACCAAACTCATCGAAGGGAAGGAGTACATCTTCAGAGTCACCGCCGAGAACAAGTTTGGCTGCGGGCCCCCATGTATCTCCGACCCGTTGGTTGCCAAGAACCAGTTTGGTAAGTAAAGAACAGAAAATAAACAGACATAAAAGAAACTTTAAAGCTCCCAAATAATTCTGCAAAACACTGTCCCATGTAATAAATAAAAAATCTCAAACAGATATGTTTTTAATAGTTTTATCAATGGTATTTTTTTATTTAATTGTACTTACATACTTTTTTGTACATTTGTATATTTTAATAATAATCCCATGAAAAAAATTACACTTAAAAAATGTTAACATTTCTAACAATTTATTTTAATTACTAAGTGCTTTAAGTAATAAACTAAAAAAATAAACTGTTTAAAACAAACAAATTAATTGAACCAGCAACATGTACGTTAAAACTATGCATTGGATTTTTATTATTTGGTGGCCATATCATGAATGACCCGTTGAACCCCATATCTTTTTACTCTTTCCACTAATGTACAAAGAGTGTTGAGTCACTCACCCTTTCTCTTCCCACTTCAGATCCTCCCGATGCTCCCAACACCCCCAGAGTCCACGAAGTGACGGCAAGCTCCGCCCACATCTCCTGGCACGAGCCGAAGGATAACGGCAGCCCGATCCTGGGCTACTGGATCGAGAGAAAGGAGGTGAACAGCAAACATTGGACCAGAGTCAACCGAGCCCTCCTCAACTCTCTGGAGGTGAAGGTCACCGGCCTGATGGAGGGACTTACCTACATCTTCAGAGTGTGTGCTGAGAACCTGGCCGGGCCTGGGCCCTTTAGCGAGCCCACTGACCGCATCGTCGCTATGGACGCCATCCGTAAGTTTTTTAGTCCTATCAGAGGTTGACATGAAACAGCAGAGCTGTAGAAAGGAGGTAGCAAGCATCAAACAGCCGCATCAAAACACAGACTTTTTCATGGATGCTCGATCTGTCTTGATCTGTAATCAGGTGCCCCCTTATGGTTGATCAATGTGAAATGTCAACGTCCAAATATTGGAATGCAGAAGTCAGATCAGTTAATTACCTAAATTTAAATTTGAATCAATCCAAATCAGTGGCTGAAGCATTTTTATGCCACATGGATGAGAAAAAGCCCAGTTAATAAAAACTACTCTTTCCTGCTGACATTTTTGAAAAGCCAGAGTTTTTACTTTGATTTCTTTATTTTCGAGTACCCATTGGTTTTGGTTTTATTGGTTTCATCATTTCCCCTGACTGAAAAAGAGAGAATTGATGCCAAAATAATAAATATATGTCACACGGAAGGAGAACTGTCACGATTTAAACAACACCTTAAGTACCAAACCAGTGTTTTTGCATCTTTTAGCCCTTTTTCTTTTGTAATTTGAAGTTTTATGTAGTTTTTTAACACAAATATCCAGCAACAAAGAAGAAAGAAAAAAACAGAATAGTAGGTAACCTAACAGACATTGATATAGGAAAGGCAATTACTTGGTTACAAGAATTACATACATACAGTATCAGACCATCAGATTCTTGACAGGTTAGGTTGCTTCCTCCAGACACATATCCACCAAAGCTGTCCCATTGTTCTTTACTCATAAAATTTTTCCAGTTCAGTCTTCCCAACATCTTTTCACATGCAACTAATTCCATCATTTGTTCTGTCCACATTTTCAGTGTAGGAGTTTAGGGCTCTTTCAACATCTCAGAATCAGCCGAGCTTTTAGCCTATTTAATACAAAATTTATATATTACACATTCCTGCTAAGATTTTAGTTTGATTGCCATCCTTCCAGGCAGCTATTGGTTCCATTTATTTTCAGTACACTCTGAATATCTATTTAGTGACCAGCGGTGTCCTGGAAAGAAGCTGCACACCAAAGACGCACTGAGAAGTGTAACACATTTTCCAAGAAGCCAAATGATCACAAAAACTTTTCATCATGTAAAGATACAGACAAAGAGTGCAGTCAAACATTGTCATCTTGAGTTAAGTCTTACAATTTCCTCAGAAAGTTTAATATGATTAATAAGTCTCTGTCATTCCCCCACCCAGTGCCTCCTGGCCCCCCCACCCCATGGATCGTGGACACTGGGAAGGACTCTGTCATCATAGCTTGGAAGCCCCCTCTGTACAATGGTGGAGGAGACATCCTGGGATACCACGTTGAGAAGGTAAAGAAAATGAATACATTAGCAGTGGTAGCGAACTCTTGCACTCAAAATTAAATTTCCAGTAACTGATGTATCTGCAGCTACAGGTCTTTTCTTTGCCATTTGAGAATAAGCAAATCTTTGACCTGGACCTGTAATGTTAAACTCCTGAACTCTTGATCACTCCGATCACAGGTTTTGGCTGGAGAGAAGGACTGGACTCGCAGCACAGAGTTCAGGTGTAAAGAGCTGACATACACTGTGACAGGTCTGACCGAGGGAGCAGATTATTACATCCGTGTCATCGCCGTCAATGACGCCGGTCCTGGAGCTCCCGGTGTGACAGAACCTGCCACCATCAAAGAGCCTCAAGGTACGGACAGTTTTATTATGGACAGGGTAGAAGCTATGGCTAACAAGAGACTACCTGATTTACCTCAAGGTATTTTATTTGGGATTGTTTTTTGGCATTAAGAAAAGAAGAAGCTGTTCAGAAGTTCAGTTGTTTTTATAATTGCCTCAAAAAACAAGTTGAAAATCAAATTCAACACTTTCTGCCTCACAGTAAATGCTTTCCAGTGAAGAGAATCATTTATTCCTTTTACTGTGAAACAGTTGCAGGAAGTGTTACTACACAAAACATTTCCTGCCTGTCCTGATTATGAGATCTAAGTACTTCAAGTAATACATTTCAATCCAAGACTGACTCATCCCACTATCCTTGTGCTTTAGAAACTCCCGCTGTGGACTTTGATGCCTCTGTTAAAAACGGCGTCATCATCAAGGCCGGCGAGCCGCTGAAGCTTCCTGCCGTGGTCACCGGCCGACCCCAACCCGAAGTCAAATGGGCCAAAGACGAAGCCGAAATCGACAAGGAGCGGATGATCTTGGAGACAGAGGGCAAGAACAGCACTCTGTTCATCAAGAAGGCTGTGAGGGCAGATCACGGAAAGTACCAGATCTCCGGCACCAACAGCAGCGGGACCAAGACTGCTGAGACCAGAGTGGACGTTATGGGTCAGTTTTAAATGAATACACAACAGTATCAAGATTTCACAGTAAAAATCTAGTGAATCCCATACATACAACCTCTTAAGTAGTTGGGAACCGACTGCTCAGTTTTCTGAAAAAAAACATTCTGTGTTTGTTTTAAAAATTCATTATATTGGAGAAACCTCAAGTTGACCTGAAATTGTTTTAGGGTCAGTTGTCCACAACTACTAAACTGTTTTACTTTTCTTTTGGATTTTTGGTCTTGAAACTAATTATAATGTCATGTGACATCATTGCAGTATACATATTCAAATAGCCCAGGTTGTGCGTAAAAAATATGATATAAGTTACTTTCTTGTACCTTACAGTTCTGAATTTATACAAACTTTTATATAGTAAGAGATCTAAGGCCAGTAGTAGCAAAAAAAAGGCCCCATAGCTGAAATTTTCATGTGCCTGTGTTTCCTAGATGTCCCTGGTCCGGTGGTCAACCTGAAGACGGTGATGGTGACCAAGAAGAACATCACTCTCACCTGGTCCGACCCCGTGGACAACGGCGGCAGTGATGTCATCGGCTACGAGGTGCTGAGGAAGGACGCCAAGATGAAACTCTTCCGCCAGCCCATCGAGACTGC
This sequence comes from Enoplosus armatus, assembly GCF_043641665.1. Taxonomy (NCBI): domain Eukaryota; kingdom Metazoa; phylum Chordata; class Actinopteri; order Centrarchiformes; family Enoplosidae; genus Enoplosus; species Enoplosus armatus. Next base: position 25,033,358 of record NC_092190.1, on the reverse strand, counting down.
GTCCTGCAAGTGTGACATCCAGGGTCTGCTTGCTGGCGAGGAGTACGACTTCAGGGTCGTTGCCAGGAACAAGTACGGTGACGGAGCTCCATCCGACCTGGGACCCATCCTGGCCGAGGATCCCAAAGGTAAATCCACAGAAATATGACCGACTTTTGACATCAGATGAGATTTTTCTGACAAAATATAACCCAGAAATACATTTGTGACTCAGAAAGGTGGCCTGTTGAAACAATTGTCCAGTGTTGACCGAACTTTGTTCCAGGTACTCCATCTGCTCCTGAGAAACTGCACTACACCGACAGAAGCAAGAACACCATCACCCTGGCCTGGCAGCCACCTCGCACTGACGGCGGCAGCCCCATAAGAGGCTACTACATAGAGAAGATGAGGTCCGACGGCACCGAGTTCGAGGTGGCAAACCGCAAGATCTTCACTGAGTGCTGCGGGACCATCGAGAACCTGTCAGAGAACCAGGAGTACCAGTTCCGCGTCAAAGCAGTGAACGAGGTTGGGGACGGAGATCCCTCCAAGCCCATCAAAGCCAAGATCCAGGACGATGAAAGTATGAAACTTAATCTTAATCTTAATGTTAAAAAGAAACATGTTCTAAATGTTTAATCTCTAAGATTTAAAGTCTCCAAGATTGAAAATTTAGATTGAAGAAAGCAAAAGCCCAAGAGAAAAAAAAATGGACAATTGTTTGTTTGTCCACAGTTGCTCCAGTTATTACCTTCCTGAAGTTCTTCAAGAGCAACACCATCATTGTGAAGAAAGGCTCTGCCATCGACATCCCAGCGGAGGTGAAGGGACTTCCTCTGCCGGCTCTCCAATGGATTAAGGACGAGGTGGTGATGGAGAAGCCTGTTGAAGAGAAGATGACGATGGAGACTGAGGAGGTAAGAACTGATTCATATGTTCATGAACATATATGGATATGGTCGCTGCACTTCTCTGTGTCCAACAATCTGGTCTAAAGAATGATATCTCAAAACCTACATGCCAGATTGCCATGAAAGTAAAAACCCAGTTATACCAGCATTTCAACAGGTGTCATTTTGCGGTGAAATGAATACATTTCAGTGGAATCGCTGTGATCAGTGGATTCGATTGAAGGAAATCAGCGCAAATGTTTTGTGTCATGTTCAACTTCAATAGCAAACCACCTTGATAATTTTGTTGTTAACCTTTGTGGTGTGACTGTGTGACCCCATGACCTTTTTCTTCTAACTCCACCCTCTGGACAAACTTTTTTGGCTCTTAATCATCAGTGATATTACTTTTTGCTTCTCATGTCAGCTGCGTCCAAGATTTGTTTGAGGAGCTCTTCGAGCTCTGTTCTTTTATTTGATCTTTTAAGGTTTGTTTCCAATTCCTTTTCAAGTTTCAATGTTTATAAAGCACATTGAAACTGCCTTGTGTATGAATTGTGCTATATAGATTCATTTATTTGCCTTTGGCCTTCTCGTCTTCAGGTGAATCGGACGACTCTGAGGACTAAGATTGCCATCCCAGAAACCATCAGACAGGACAAGGGCAACTACAAGCTGATGGCTGAAAACTGCTACGGTAAAACTCAGCAAGTCATCAGAGTGGAGATCCTTGGTAAGAACATCTCTAAAAAACTAAATCTAATTTTCCATGTCAGGTTTAGTTTCCGTTGTTTCACCTTTCGATGCCTAACAGCTGCATTTTTTTAGATTAAAATTAAACATGAAAAGTTCTTATCTCTACATATTGAGCGTTACATTAACCCAACCTTGCGTTTTCAGACCGTCCTCTTCCTCCAAGGAACATTGTGGTCTCGGACATCAAGGCAGAGTCGTGCTACCTGACCTGGGACGCCCCAGAGGACAATGGAGGCAGCGAGATCACCAACTACATCGTGGAACGCAGAGACGCCAGCAAGAAGAAGTCTGACTTTGAAGTTCTGACCATCAACCTCATTGACAGGAGATACGGGGCAAGTCATGGCTGCACAGCAGGAAAACTAAACTGGGATGCACTGCTTTGATTCCTAATAGCTAACACTGCTTAATTTAAATAATATATTCTGTGACAGAGTGGGACAACATTAAACATAAAATCTGTTGTGACATATTTTAAGGAAGAAAATTGATCTTCAATTGTGTTCATACTTAGTATAAAATGAGAAACAGCATTCATGATGTAGAAGATGTTTTCTTATATTTAACCCTCTAAAGCCAACTAAGTAATCCATCAGTTACTAACAATTTCCCAATCATTTCCTTGGAGCTTTTGTGTAAAGATGCATGCAATGTGGCAGTTCAAGCAGTACAATGGTTGGTTCCAATTGATTACAAATAATTGCTAAGCTAGGCTAATCTAAATTATTTCAGTCAGTTCACAGCAGCTCTCCTGAATATGGAAAAAATGTGCAATTTATCTACAGACAGCATACAATTCAACATATATGAAAAACAAAGTTTCCAATTCATATTTCTTTCAAGGAAGTCCCCCCGGAAATCTGTTTTTAAACTCAACACAACTAACTAAACTAACAAAAACAATTGTCTCTATTATCCATGTAAAGTACCAAAATTATTTTCTGGAAACTTCTAAAAAATTATTTGAAATTTATCAAGAAGTAACAGACCCATAAAATAGAGCGTTAGCAAAACTGTATCAATCAAATGATTACATCTTTTATAATCATGTGTTTTCATCTTATATTTGATTCTGTCTTTAACGCCTTAACAAGAAAAACTAATGAATGTCCCTGTTCTGCTTCTTCAGGTCTACAAACTGAACTTGAACGGTACCTACCAGTTCCGAATCAAAGCTGAGAACAAGTACGGCGTTAGTGATGGCTGCGATTCAGAGAAAGTCCAGCTCAGGGATCCATTCGGCCTCCCCGGACCTCCACGTAACCCCAAAATCATTGCCGCTACAGCGACCACCATGACCCTGACCTGGGATCCTCCTCTGGACAATGGCGGCTCTACCATCCAGGGTTACTGGCTGGAGAAGAGGGAGCGCGGCGCCGTGTACTGGGGCCGCGTCAACCGAGCACCAGTCACCAAACCAGCAGTGAAGGGCCTGCAGTATACCGTGCTCAGGCTCATCGAAGGAACCGAGTACCAGTTCAGGATTGCAGCCTGCAACGCTGCAGGAGTTGGACCGCCCAGCGAGGCCTCCGAGTGCCGCTTCGCCACGGATCCATGCAGTGAGTGTTAACCCTCTTACCACCTAGTTTTAGTTAACAGTTTTGAGTTTGATCTCCACAGACCAGCTTCGTCAATGTGTTGGAAGTTTGCATTTTGCACTTTTGATTATCAAAAATTCCCATACACTGTCAATCAGATGTACTCACTTTAATACGCACTTTGGTAAAACAAGGTCTAAAATAAGTATCAGGTACCAGTTGATGTCACCATCAGTTTTGTACTTTCTGTAATTGAAATGCTTTTATGGATGAATAAATTGAACTTAACTTGGAGAGTTACGTCACATGTCACCAAAGACCAGCCTATAACAGATCGATTCATTCACTCAAAGGTAAGGCTAGCTGAGGCAATCACATAATGTTCCCCGTAGGTTCCTGCTTGACCTGTTTGCTTTCATTGTTTCCATTTTATATGTGCTTTTGCCTGTGTACCCTGTAAAGCACTTTGGGTATGAAATGTGCTATATAAATACATTTGCCTTGCCTTGCCTTGATAGTATTTCCTGTAACCTTAAAAACTGTTCTTTTTTGGTTCTTAAGTCATAAGAAAGATTTTAAAAACCACTAATGGATGATACAGAGCACACAGAGTCGTAATGCTAAAAGTGAAAACTAGTTATTGTAGATTATAAAGACTGACCTCTCTGCACCTCTCTCAGACCCTCCCAGCCCACCAGGAGCCCCCGAGGTTAAAGACAAGACCAAGAGCAGCATCACACTCACCTGGAGCCCGCCGGACAAAGATGGTGGCAGTCCCATTAAGGGTTATATCATCGAGGTCCATGAGGAGGGCTCTCCTGATTGGAGGAGGGTGAACCAGGCTGACAAGCTTCACCCATCCACTGAAATAACCGTCCCCGACCTGAAGGAGGGCAAGAAGTGCAAGTTCAGGATCTACGCCGTGAACGCTGGCGGAAACTCAGAGCCTGCCAAGACGGCCGACATCCTGGTTAAAGACATCCTGAGTAAGAGTAACACACATTTGTCAGCCACAGCAGTCAGGCTTTAGACCTGCTCATAGTAATAACTGCTACTGTTGAGTATGATATTTAGTTAAAGAAGCTGCTGTCTGTAGGTTTTGATGATTCTGCATACAGCTCATTCAAATCAGATCTTTCTGGTAGTTCAGACTGTTGATGGTTGACTGCAGATGGTTTTGGTCACAGTGGTTGATGAGGGTGTCCCACAAGGTTGAATTATAGGGTCCCTGCTATTTACTCTGTACATAAATAATATTAATTTTCCAACTCAACTTTGCAATGTCAATTTCTATGCTGATACCATCTTGTACGCCAACAGCTCTAGCACAAACCTTTTTGATGACCTCCAGATCTATTAATTTAAAATGTGTTCTAAGCTCCAAAAAGACAAGAAGTTTGCATTTCACAAGACCATTGCGTTTTAATGTTTCTACTCTGATTCATACTCTAAATGAAAATCTAATAGATTCAGTACAGAATTATAATTAAATATAGTATATAAGTAATGAGGAATTTGGTCAGACAGCAGATTTTCCCTCAAAAACAAGAATACTGGAATGGAACTTGATGATGTTGTAACTGTATGTAATTTGTTCTCAGCTCTCTCTTGTAGGCTTAACAAAGATTGTTTACCTGAATATGAATAAATATATCAGAGCATGCTGGTTTAAAAGAAGTTGTTTGATTTTTGTGTGTTTTTGTTCTCCAGTTGAGCCAACTCTGACTCTGGACGTGAGCGCACATGACCTGCTGAACTGCAGAGCGGGAACAGTCATCAGGATTCCCGTCACCATCAATGGTCGACCCGTTCCCAAAGTAACCTGGACCTTCGATGGAACCGCCGAGACTGAGAAGAAGAACGAACTCCACACACTGCCCATCGACTCAGAGGTCAGACTGCTCAGACTTTAACTGACGTATATTCATGTAACTATTCATTTTTATTTCACCAGCACAGAAAATTCCAATTATTGTTTGTTCGTAAAATACCTGAAATAAAGTGTGAAAAATATCCAAACTGATCCACCTAAGGCATCTTTATAACCCAAAAAGTGATTAACAGTGTTATGATCAGACAAAAATGCTTAATCGAGTCATTGCCCAACAATTAGCTTGTTAGGAGCTGGGGAGAAAGTGTGAATGGAGGAACTTTAAGAACGAAAAGTATCTGATGTCATGCTGCTCTTCCCTCTCAGATCCACTCCACAGACACGACCTCAGTGGTCGTAATTCCGGAGAGCAAACTGAACCACAGCGGCCGATACATCATCAACGCTGAGAGCCCTGCTGGACACAAGGTGGTCAAAGTCAGAGTCAATGTGCTCGGTACGTAAAGATTCAACATTCAAAGTTTCAAAGGTTTTATCTGTCACATACTCATTTAATATATACAGTGAAACACACGATGGCATATCCCTAAGAAAAAAAAAAATGAAGACACCTGAGGGTACCCTGGTATCTCACCTAGTAGGGCAGGCATCCCATGTACAAAGTCTGTTGCTGCAGCAGCCTGGGCCCTTTGCTTCATGCCCTCCCCTCTCTATCTCCCACCTTTCCTGTCACTATCCATTAAAGGCATTTTTTTTTTTAATTAAGACATCTGGCAGGTTTTTACTCTTCTAGTCTTTTCATTTCTTGTTTCGTTCATTCACAGACTTGCCTGGACCTCCAAGAGACCTGAAGGTCAGTGATATGACGAGGGGAACCTGCCGACTCACCTGGAAACCTCCAGAGAGCGACGGAGGAGAGAGAGTGAAGAGCTACTTCATCGAGAGGAAGACAGTGGATGGCAAAGCCTGGACCAAGGTACAATGCCTGCAGCTTTGACAGCTTATTTCCCTGTACAAGCAGGATAATACACTGTGAACAGTACATTTATTATTGCTCACATGTAAAGTTCGACTCTTATCTTGTTCTTCCAGGTGAACCCAGCCTGTGCTGCTCAGTCTCTGGTGGTTCCAGACCTGATCAACGGTCAGGAGTACCTGTTCCGCATCCGGGCTGAGAACCGCTTTGGGTTCGGCCCGTTCACTGAGACCATAGAGGGGACCAAAGCCAGAGATCCAATCCGTACGTGTACACTCTTCTATTATATCTTCTACTGTTTTCTGCTGGTTTTAGCTGCTGAAGCTCAGATATAAGCAAAGATTCATTACATTTTAATATATCGGACACAAAAACCTTCATTGTGACAGGATACTTTTAATTGCTCACTGTTAATTTATTACAGTTTTGTAAAGAATATTCACATTTACAACATAAACATTTAGAATTGTGGGTTGCTGTACAAGGGCAGTCCTGCAATTAACTGGCGACCTGTCCGAAGTGTACTCCGCCTCTCGCCCAGTGTCAGCTGGTATTGGCTCCAGCCCACCATGACCCTGCACAGGATAAGCGGTTATAGAAAGTGGATGGATGGATGTAGGAGGGCAGTGGTGGAATGTAACTATGAGTATATTTACTCAAGTGCTGCATACTTTACAATTTTTAGGTACTTGTACTTAACTTCAGTATTTCCATTTTATGCTACTTAATACTACTAATTTAACACATTTTTCTGCATGAGAACTTTTACTTTTTGACACATAAGTACATTTTGCTGATACGAGTTCTGTACTTTTACTTAACAGAGTACTTTATTATAGTCTTCTTGCTACTTAGTTAAAGATCTGAATACTTCTTCCACCAGTGTACACAAGTATATATCACATTTCAACTCAACAAAAGGATGTGCCTCAGGGTCCTAGAGTTGGACCCCTTGTATTTTCTATTTTTATTTATGATATTCAATTATATGCCTATATTCATCCAAATCTTATTTAGAACAAATTCAAGAGGCTTTACAATCTGACTAATGCTCCACAAACTTGGTTGTTACCTAACAAACTGCTCAATAAAACAGTGTCTTATACAATGGTCCTTAGTACTAGACAGAACCTCAACTTGAAATCCAAATGATGCTACAGCTCTGTATTTGTTTATGGATTGACTCCAAACTCACTTTTAAACCACTGAAAAATTAATTAATTGATTAACAGAAAATTAATTTTCAGATTCTCTTAAAAACAAGATGATACATCTCAAGGGGTTTATTCTGATATGATAAATTTGACAAAAACCAGCACCAGCTGTGAATCTCCAAATCTACCATCTAATGGGGAAAATACATATTGTGTTTTTATTTGTTAAAGATAATGACCTTGCCTCTTTTCAGCAGTTACCATTGTGTAATCTCACATTTATCTGTTGTGTCTGCAGATCCTCCCGATCCTCCAACGAGGTTGAAGATCCAGAGTGTGAAGAAGGGCACGGTGACTTTGATCTGGAAGGCTCCAAAGAACGACGGCGGTTCACCAGTCACCCACTACAGCATCGATCTGCTCTGCTGGGACGCCAGTGGCACCCAGAAGGAGTCCTGGAGGAGGTAAACCTTCACTTGAGAGGTCTACATGGGTCAACTTAGTTCCTAATAACTGAGACCCAAGTCAGGCTAGGTCCAAATTATATTCAGCCTAATCAGGTCAGGTGCAGTTCTGTTGTAGTCTGCTGCCAGAGGTGGTGTGCTTTCTCTGTTTGGGTCTGTTGTGGTCCACTGACATTTTGGATCGGGTCTAATTATCCTCGGGTCTGTTTTGGATCAGGTCGACTGTCCTCAGATCCCTTTTAGATTGGGTTTTCCATGGGTCCAGTTTGGATTCCATCCAAAATGTTAGACCCTTGAAAACTTTAAACCAATCGCTTCTTAGTTAACAATCTACATAAGACTTTGTTAACTAGTCACTGATTGGTCTATCTCCATCAATCATGGGGGACGACAGTTTCAATAAATGTGATTATGCAGCCTTTTCTGTTGAGAAGCACTGCATCTTTACAGTTAGTTTGCCATTATCTTTCATTTTCTTGTCTCATTTTTATAATTTTTCCATATTTTCCTACAGTTAAATTTGCACTTTACTAATTCTTCCTCCTCCTTTACTTCTGTGGAAAGAAGCATATATACTCTATGGTTTGCACAAAAATGTGGTCCTCCAAACTTATTCCATTTAAATTTTGTGACCACAAAACATAAATTGATATACAAAGAAAGTGAAAACAGTTCTATATGAACTTGAACTTTGTGTCCTCGTCCTTCACTGCTAAAACATTTTCAGGACCTTGTCTTGTTTGTGGGTTGAATGTTACCTGCAGCTAAACTGTCCCTCTTTTGCAATGACCTTCAGGTGTAACAGGAGAGATGTGGACACCACCAGCTTCAAGGTGGAGGACCTGACAGAGGGAGACGAGTACGAGTTCAGAGTGGTGGCGTACAATGATGCCGGAGCTAGCCGACCTTCATCCACGGCCGGACCCATCATCATCCAGGACCAGACCTGTAAGACCAGACCAGGAGTTAATAACAAAACTTCCAGAAAATATCCAGACTCTTATTATATTATATGAGTCTGTATACATATACATAAAGTGAAGTTTCAGGTTTAATATTGTTAAATATTTGCTATCTTCAATTTATTTCAACCTGTATTCTTCCCTAGAAAGACAGAGGAATCTTAAGTCGTCAAAGGGAAACAAATAAAAAAATCTCCTCATTTTGTGCCACAGGCGCTCCATCCATTGAGCTGGAGGAGTTCATGGAGGTCGAGCAGGGCTCCGACATCAGCATCGTGGCCAAGATCCGCGGCTGTCCGTTCCCCACGCTCACCTGGTACAAGGCTCCGCCCCACAAGTCTGACGACAAGGTGGAGGTTCAGTACGACCAGCACATCAACAAGATCGTGTCTGATGACAGCTGCACGCTGCTCATCCAGCAGGGCAAACGTCCCGACACTGGCCTGTACACGCTGGTGGCCTCCAACAGCCTCGGCAAGGCCTCCAAGGAGATGAGGCTCAACGTGCTCGGTACGAACAAACAGAATAACTGTAGTATTCGCGGATTCATCTAAAAGCAATAGTTGTTCCCAGTTCTAGTGTTTGTTGCTCTCCCAGGTCATTGAAAGAAGAAAATTGCTCTTTTTATTATACTTATTTTCACCCAGACTTTACTTTTATTTTAGATTTTAAATAAAAATCAATGAAAAATACAAACTTTGTTTCAGTAATATTGAAGCTTTCAAGAGAAATGTCCATATCACAGTTTTGCTTCAGATATTGAATTGTTACTGAATGCAAATGTTAAACTAGCAAAAGACTGATGTTATCATGTCTTTTAAAATGTTTAATTAATTCAAGTTATTAATTCAAATCTATGCTCTGACTAAAAAATACATCAGACATCACTGTATCCCTATTTCTATTATCTAGCCTTTTCTACCTCGAAAATACACCACAGCATATTTTTGTTACACTACTAGTTGTTATTGCTCATTTTGTATTTTTATTTATTTATTCTTTATTAGATGTTTCCGTTGTTTGATCATTAAAGCCTCACTTAGATTAAAAATCTCTTTTTCAAGACTGTCCTGGCCAAAATAGGCAGCAATAACACTGACTCTTACATTGACTTAGAGGCTGACAACATAAAATAGGTAACAACTGGTACGTCAAATTCAGAGTTAAACACAGAGGGAAATGAAAAAAAGCCCTGTAAACATGACCTGAGAGCTGTCTAAAACCATAGGTCACAGTGACCGATAGGTGTGGTTCACCCAGATGATTTCTGTTGTCTAACTTTGTTTTGTTTGTTTTTTTCAGGCCGACCCGGTCCTCCCTCCGCTCCCATTAAATTTGAGGAGATCAGCGCAGAGAGGATCACGCTGTCCTGGCTGCCGCCGAAGGACGACGGTGGCTCCAAAGTCACAAACTATGTCATCTGGAGGCGCGTGGCCAGCAGGAAATCCTGGGTGCCTGTCACCAACGAGCCCAAGGACCGGATCTGGACGGTGGAGAACCTGATGACGGGACACGAGTATGTGTTCCGCGTCATGGCCCAGAACAAGTACGGAGTCGGAGAGCCGCTGGACAGCGAGCCCGAGGTTGCCCGAAACCTCTACAGTGAGTCAAACTGGAATAACAAATATAATATTAAGTACTTCAAACAGTCTGTGTACTGATCTTATGTATTGATCGTATCATCATTTTACTGACTATGATAATGCTATTTATCAATCGGATCTTAGAAGTTTAAGTGCATTCTCACACTTATCAAACACCAAGGAAAGTTTCTGACCCTAACCCTAACCCTAACTATATACAGCATTTATTTACTCAGGAAAGCCTCAAAAAGACATTTAAAATCATCATTTTATAGTAAAAGTAAAACTCATATGGTATCAAACCAAAAAAATACAATCTTTATATCCAATATATTGTAGCTTGTGCAAATGAAATGATAATCCAATAGTGCAACTCCGGCAGCTATGATTTACAATATAAGTATAGGTATACAGTTATGAGTGTGAATAATAAATACAATGTACTTAATAATGTATCAGAGTATATAAAAACAAATATAATATAGCAGTTAATATAAAATGATATGATAGAACTGTATTATTATATAGTGATATAAGGCAATTTAATATAGTGTTAACATGTGTTGAAACTACTTCTACTACTCTTAGAGTTATATTGATAATAGTAATCGAGGACGACGTGCATGTGTATTAAGAACGATTAAAGATTGTCTTTGTGCATATGAGTATTAAGGGGACAGTTACTATCTAATCTAGACAGTTGTCAGATTTATATTCTCATGTATATATCGTATATATACATGTAACTCTAACTGATCTACTGACTACTGTACGACTAATACCGTGTTCCAGTATCCAGTGTGTTGCTGACTGCTCTAACAGTAAACTGCAGTTGTATTGATACAGGACAAATATGTTAATCCTCTAACCTTCGATCCTTTCTGCAGCCACCCCCGGTCAGTGTGAGAAGCCGACGGTCACCAACGTCACCTTGGACTCTATGACCATTAACTGGGAGGAGCCCGAGGACGACGGCGGCTCCCCAATCACCGGCTACTGGCTGGAGCGAAAAGAGACATCGGGCAAACGGTGGGCACGCGTCACCCGCGACCCCATCCGTCCCATGGGCCTGGGCGAGTCGTTCGTGGTGAGCGGACTCATCGAGGGCTCCCATTACCTGTTTAGAGTCTCCGCCATCAACGCCGCGGGACCCGGACCTGTCAGCGCCCCCACGGACCCCATCTTCGCCAGAGACCCCATTTGTAAGAGTTACACACTGAAATCAGTGCTTATGTTTTAAATGTCAGAATCAGAATCAGAAATACTTTATTGATCCCGGGGGGAAATTGTACAACACACAGAACAGGATGTTAACTGTCTGTCTCCTCCTTTAGCCCCGCCCTCTCCTCCAACCCCAAAGGTTTCTGATTGGACGAGGTCCACAGTGGACCTGGAGTGGATCCCTCCTCTGAAGGACGGAGGCTCCAAGATCATCGGCTACTGGGTGGAGTACAAAGAGGAGGGCACCGAGGCCTGGGTGAAGGTGAGAGGAAATCAGCCACCGCATTTTTTTTATCATCATAGGAACCTGGTTTTAGGGGTAGATAGATGTGCTTTAGAGCGACATTAGAAACTCTATGTTTGTGTTTTTCAGGCCAAAGAGACTGAAATCCGTGGCACCCGGTTGGTGATCACCGGCCTGAAGACTGGCGGTAAATACAAGTTCAGAGTGATCGCCTTCAATGCTGCTGGTAATGGCGAGCCAGGAGAAGTCCCAGAGGTGCTCGAGGTCAACGACAGAACCAGTGAGTCAGTCTGAAAATCTAAGAGGGTTACACATTTCTTTCACATCAAACCATCATTCTCTCAACAAAACGTTTAATCAGAATCAGAGTCGTAAATGCTTAACTGATCCCCCGGGGGGAAATTAGACAAGTTACAAGTGCTCCCATTCAAGAATAGAAAAAGTAAGCACGTATTAAGTACATATTTATCCAGGTTGGTTGGACCAAACAGACTGTAATGTGGAGTTTCTTCCTCCCAGTTGCTCCTGAGGTCGACCTGGACGCCTCGGTGAAGGAAAGGATGGTGGTCCACGCTGGTGGTGTGATCCGTATCATCGCCTATGTGTCGGGCCAGCCGTCCCCTGAGGTCACCTGGAACAGAGACGGAGCTGCATTGCCTCCTGAGGCTAAAGTGGAGACAACAGCCATCAGCTCATCTCTGGTCATAAAACCCTGCATCAGGAGGCACCTCGGGGTCTACACGCTGACTGCCAAGAACGCTGGAGGGGAGAAGACAAAGAACATCACTGTGGAAGTTCTGGGTAAAATACTGTTTTCATGTCAAAATGAGACCGCATCTTATGTATACTCTTAAGTGTTTTTATTTTTTTAATTAAAAACGATTTTGCCCTCCCTCAGACGTCCCCGGGCCCGTCGGCATTCCCTTCACCGCAGAGAACCTGAGCAGCGACTCCTGCAAGCTCAACTGGTTCTTCCCCGAGAACGACGGCGGCTCTCCCATCAGCAACTACATCGTCGAGAAGCGCGAGGCCGAGCGTAAGGCCTGGACCTCGCTGTCCTTCACCGCTAGCAGACAGAACGCCGTGGCTCATGGTCTCACCACCGGAAAGTCCTACTTCTTCAGAGTAGCCGCAGAGAACGCCATCGGCATCGGACCCTTCATGGAGACCGCAGCCGAGGTCATCGTCAGGGAACCAATCAGTAAGTTTAGTTAAACAAACATGAAGTTGACATATTACTGCTGTAAAGGTAAGAGGAAGAGGAACCCTGACTGAGATCCATCTCATAATCTTCAGAATAAGGTTTTTTCTGTATTCTGAGGACAAAGTAAAACTTAAACAAAATTTTGTTAAAACATTTTTAGGAAAATCAGAAAATCTGAATTCTAATAATTAATTTTTGAAAAACAATTTTGAAAGTCAACGATTGAAGAAGTGAGAATTTTTTCTCTGAATCCTCTGATTAATCTCAGAACTCATTATTTTTAATTTGGCCCTAATCTTTTTCTGTACTATTTTGTCATTAAAAATTTTACATTATCCGACTGTGAAATTTTGCAGACAACAGAATTCAAACTGAACAGAAAATGACACTAAAAATCATAAATTACTATATGAGTTCCCATCTTCAGATATCCACATCCGTGTATTTGTGCTCCCTTCAGGTGTGCCTGACCGCCCCGAGGAGCTTGAGGTCACCAAGGTCACTAAGGATTTGATCAGCATCACCTGGAAGGCACCCAAGTTTGATGGCGGTTCAGAGATCACCATGTACATTCTGGAGGCGCGTATGATTGGCAAAGACAAGTTCACTAGAGTGACAAAGGAGAAGCTGATGGAGAGGAAGTACACCTACGATGGCCTAAGGGAGGGCGACACCTATGAGTTCAGGGTCATCGCTGTCAATGAGGTCGGACCCGGCAAGCCATCGTTTTGCACCAAACCAATCACCTGCAGGGACGAACTGGGTGAGGACTTATTATTGATAGCTGTTCTGTATGTTTTAATCAGTTTTTAGATTGATTAGCAGCTGGTTTCTGTTAATGCTTGATGGACATTTAGAGACTTGATTCAATGTGGTTAGCAATGTTGCACAGGAGGGGCTGGGGGTTCAATCCCCGGCTCCCCCCGTCATGTCGAAGAGGCCTTGAGCAAGACACTGAACCCTGAGTTCTTCCCGATGGAGACCAGCACCTTGCATGGCAGCTCGGTCATCATTGTTGTGTGAATGTGTGAGAGAATGGGTGAATGAGACTTATCTGTAAAGCGCTTTGGGAACCGTGAAGGTTGAAAAGCGCCATATAAGTGAGATCATTTACCGATCATTAAAAAATGCAGCAACCAACCAAATCATTGGTTTGGATGAGGAATAGAAGGAGACCTAGCACAGAGCCCTGTGGGACACGACAAGTATTTCGCACCATATCAGGCCTGACTCCACAAGTCTCTTTCTGTGCCATTTCTTCCTCCCTTCGAGACAAAATAGACAAAAACTTCTGTTTACTTACAGAGCCACCGACCATCGAGCTGGACTTCCGTGACAAAATCATCATCCGTGTGGGCGAGAGCTGCCTGCTGCAAGGCCGCTACACCGGCAAACCTTCTCCGTCCATCGTGTGGTACCGAGACGAGGAGGAGCTGAAGGCCGACAAACACATCATGTTCAAGAACACGCTGACTACCATGTCACTCGGCCTGATGAAGGCAAAGCGCGAGCACAGCGGCAGATACGTGGTGGTGGTGGAGAACAGTACCGGATCCAGGAAGGGAGTCTGCAACCTCACGGTTGTCGGTATGTAAAGAGAACTTTGGGGCTGATACAGGCTAGTATCATCATCAAAAAGCAATTGAAACATAGATAAAGATGCAGCAAATGAATAATTAAATAACATTGAATAAACTGTTTAAAGCTGAAGCAGACTGATAACTCCAAGTAAAAGCTTTCAACTGTCTCTGACAAGCAACTCAATTGTTGATTTAGATGAGAAATAGATGGGGTCACGAGTAATTGTGCCATCTATTTACATTTACAAATTGTTTGTGGCTGAAGCAGACTGAAAACTGCAAGCTCTTCTGAATAATGCAGGGATTGGTTGATCAAAACACACTTATCACTGATTCCTTATTCATAGACTTTTTTCACACTATCATCACTTCTTTCTTCACTGTAGACCGTCCGACTCCTCCTGTTGGCCCAGTGGTGTTCGAGGAGGTGCACAGGGAGTACATGATCATCTCCTGGAAACCTCCTCTGGACAGCGGCGGCGTCGAAGTCTCCAACTACATCATTGAGAAGAGGGACACCAACAGAGACATCTGGACCACGGTGACGTCTGCCACCACCAAGACCACATGCAAGGTGGGTCCAAGTGGTTTGTCAACCAAAGTCCAGTCAGCTGCTTTGTTATTTTAAAGATGAGGGAACTTTCTGAAGTTCACATGTTTTTTTCTCTCAGATCCCCAAGCTAACAGAGGGCAGGGAGTACATCATGAGGATCTCTGCTGAGAACATGTACGGCATCAGTGACCCTCTGGAGTCCGAGGAGATAAGAGCCAAAGATCTCTTCAGTACGTTCTGCTCCCACCCTGCGGACACACATTTACTATATCACTGTGCCAAAATTCCCATGTTTAAACAAAAAGTAGCCAACATCAAAATGAAAACCCAGTCATTCAATCCTCTTCACATGAGGAATTTATTTTATTTTAGAATTTGTCTATATTGAAATCTTACTATCATAAAATTCCCGATTGTCAACCAAATATAAATACTTCAGTCTTGCATTCAAGATCACTCAAAATACTGAGCTTTATCAGTTTTTATAAGCCATGGACATTATTTAGAGTAATAAAGACTTCCCGCTAAAATGAAAATGTTTGAGCATTTTTGCACAGTACCTTATCTATTGGGTCCCCTTTTTATTAAGTATTTAAGCTGACCATTTTTCCATGTGTTAGAGCAGACATATTCTTGAACATGTGCGGAAGCCAATGATGGTGTACAGTTCTTAAACAATAACAAAATCATGCTTGACAGGGTGACATTGAGTCTAAACTTTTTCATGAACTGATGAAACATCCAAAATAGTTTAGGATCTGATCTACAATTTTGCCTGACTAAAATTATAGTGCAGTGTAAATACTACATGCTTACATCCATAAATGTTCCTTCTGCATTGGAAATGGACCCTAAAAAGAGCCCTGATAACCCAGTTTTCTGCTGCCGTCCTCCTGCAGGAGTTCCCGAGGCCCCTGAGATGCCCACGGTCAGGGAGGTGTACGCCACCAACGTTTTGGTGCTGTGGAACCGGCCTCGTGACGGCGGAAAGCCCATCACCAACTACATCCTGGAAAAGAAGGAGCCCACAGCCAAGAGGTGGTCCAGAGCCACCAGAGAGCCACTGTACCCGGCCACTCAGTACCGAGTCCAGGACCTGGTGGAGGGCTGCGAGTACGAGTTCAGGGTGATGGCTGAGAACGAGCTGGGAACCGGAGACCCCAGTGTCCCGTCCAAACCCATCCTCGCCAAAGATCCCATTGGTCAGTGCGACTCAAACTCAAAGAAAATATATTTATTATATTTATTTTCCATATCTGTATTATCCTTTAAGACTATATTCTATATTTGTATGTATTTTATCATACATTCTATATCCTATTTCCAAATTAGCTTTTTTGTATTCTCAAAACCGTGGTTTAACATCGCTGTTGACGTTATGATTTATTATGATTATTAGCATTTTATTTAGCATTTTTGATTATTGTTTTGTATTGGTATTGCCTTTTATTATGTGATGACAATATAGCTTCATTAACAGCCACATTAGCATAGCTTGATAGGTTTAATATTTGATCATGTTTATGGTCAAGTGTGTTTCTCAGCATTCACAATTGTAGTACATACAAAATACAATTCAGATATTTATATATTCAGTTAACGATCCTACTCCAACACTGTGTCACCATACATATTTACACAACAAATATACTTCTGTATAAGTATACTACATATATAATACTATACATAAAACTATAATGCTAAACTAAAAAACATTTTACCCTTAGAGTGAAATATTGCATGTCTGTCTCTTTTTAACCGGGTTAAGACAGGTTGCCACGTTGAACTTTTTTTTTTTGCCCATAAAGTTTACAGACTTCTCTGATATTTTCTCCTCACAGTGCGTCCCAGCCCTCCAGTGACCCCCGAGGCCTACGATAAGACCAAGGACTCCGTCAGCCTGAAGTGGAAGTTGCCCCGCCACGACGGAAAGGGCCGGATCTTCGGCTACCTCGTTGAGTACCAGAAGCCTGGCGCCGTGGAATGGACTCCGGCCAACGAGACACCGGAGGAATGCCCCAACCTCCACTACGTGGTGACAGGCTTGACCGATGGACAGGAGTACACCTTCAGGATCTTCACTGTCAACGCTGCCGGAAAATCTGACCCTGCCTATGTCAAACAGACCATCAAAGTCCACGACAGACTGGGTAAGGGGTTTATTTATAACTCCTACGCAGTTTTTATCTATTATATATGGTATCAGTTATTTCAGCCCAAGTACATTTTTATGTTTAGTTTATCATTATTAGATTGTAGGAAAAAAATCCAAAACATCTGGCAAACTGGTATATAACACTAACTATACAATTTTTACCATTTTTATTTTTAATATGACATATACATTTAGTTTCAGTACATCAGTGGTCTCTGGACAGCCACTAAAATAATTTTTAATTGATTGGACGGGCAAGCACACATAGTCTAGTTACTGTATGCACTTTTAAGAAATGTTTCCCAAAAGAAAAAAACACTAACTTTAATATTTTTATTTCTGTTTTTTGCAAAATTGTATACATGATGATATAATTCCATTAGATAGTGTGTCTGGAAGCCTCTAGAATTATTTTTTATTGACTAGCTAGTCAGCAATTTGGTTAACAAAATGTCATCAAATGTGTTATGGGGGGTGGGGTAGTTGATTGATTGTTAGTCTTCTCCCTTGACCTAAGGTCTTCCAGGTAATGGATTACATTACAGACTCACACCACATGAGACCAGACAGGTTTTAGGTTGTTTACAAGCTGCCCCATCAAGTTAAGCCCAACCAACTCCTGTTTCCATGTATGTGGTATTTGCTACTGAGAATTAGTTTTGGTGCAAATTTTCACTTCCGGTAATACAGTCTATGATGTTGCCATGCCGTGGCGGCCATTTTGAGTGTTTGCTGTTCTAACTGGAATGTACATCGTCCAATCAGCCCCAAACTTCACATGTTTGATAAGAGTCCCAGCCTGGAGACATTTATGTGCCAATATTGAGATACAGTCATAGCGCCACCTACTGGCAACAGGAAATGACATTTTATACTTTGATGTATTCCTCCTAGCAGGTTGACCAGGTTGACTGGTCGTCACTTGATATACAGGAACATAACATACAATTAGTGCGTGTTCTCTAGCGCCCCCATAGTTTATACAGTAAGTGACACTCCTGCAATGTCTAATATTCATGAAAGTTCAGAACCGGGCCAACCTGACCTTTTGTAACGGCACCGCAGCTGCAACCTTAGCTTTAATTTGAATTGTTTTCACAAAACAAGTAAAAATGTTCCCAGTATGCAGTGTTTGAGTTATTTGTTAGTTTTGGCCAGTGTATGCATTACACTAAATGTTTTCCCATTTTCCTCCATAGAGGAGCCAGAGTTGCTGCTGGACGCCAACATGGCACGAGACCACCTAGCCATGCTGGGCACTGACATCACCTTGAGTGCCACCATAAAGGGTGTACCGACGCCCACCGTCAGCTGGAAGAAGAATGACGGTGACGTTCCTTCTCACATCACTGTTGCTGTCACTGCTACCGGCAGCAAAGTCTTCATCCCCAAGTGTGTCCGTGCAGACTCCGGCAACTACACCATGAGTGTGGAGAATGCTGCTGGAAAGAAAACAGCAACCGTTGCCGTGCTTGTGCTGAGTAAGTGAAATGCCCACCAACACAACTGTGGGATTTTGGTTAGTCTTTAGTTAGTTAGTTTGGTTAGCAAACAATTTGCAAAGATTGATTTACTTTATGTTTACATTAATAAGCAGGGGTTTGGTCTTTGTCATGCCATGAAGAAAAACTATATTTGAATTTAGAATATATATGACTTTTACTCAAACCCACTTTTATTTTCACCAGACAAGCCTTCTCCTCCCAGAGACCTGGTGATCTCCGAGGTGACCAGCGAGTCCGCCTACCTGACATGGAAAGCTCCAGAGGACAATGGCGGCGCCGTCATCTCCCACTACATTGTGCAGAAGAAGGACGTGGCCGCTGAGCAGTGGGTTCCAGTCTCTGCAGCCAATAAGAAGCTGAGTCTGATGGCCATGTACCTGATGGAAGGAATCCAGTACCTGTTCAGAGTTGCTGCTGAGAACCAGTTTGGCAGAAGTGACTATGTGGTGACTAAGACACCCATCAAGGCTATCGATCCTCTCTGTGAGTAAAAATCATAATTATGTTATGTTGTCTAATTTTACTCTGAAAAATAATAATGATTTTTCCTCATCTAATGTAAATCTGGCCTCAGATACAGCCCACTGAGATGGAAAAAGGCACGTTTTAGTTGAAGATTTGTCCCCTCTGCCTTGGCAGTTCTTAATTCCATAGATCACTAATTACAAAAAGACACTATGTACTCTGTAATGTATTTATGTTGTATGTAAATGTATCTATGTTCTGGAGGCACACATAATAAACTGTGGAAACAAATTTCCCCTTTGGGGGCAATAAAATATATCTATCTAAATTGTGGAGCTTCAAAATACTGAAGGCTCCACTCATATCCACAGTGTAATTCACAACTGTGTTTCTGCACTTCCAAATGGGTGCGTTTTCTTTTCATGTTGTCATGAAACAAACTTCTCAACAAAATAACAACCAAAACAAAAAATTCTGGGAGCAGTAAGGATGAATGTCAGTGAACAACAGTTGGTCAATAGTTCTACGCCATCTCATCTCTGAAAAATGTTCAGCAAATGTATTTAATCCACCAATAATGAGCAAGTAATTGTTCTTTCCGGGACACCTTTCAGATCCTCCTGGCCCACCCAAGAACCTGCACCACACTGATGCAGACAAGACAGAAGTGTGGTTAGCATGGGAGTGGCCCGACCGCACTGGCGGAAGTGAAATCACCGGCTTCATCGTGGAGCACCAGGAAGAGGGTCAGACTGACTGGGTCACCTTCAAGACCGTCAGCAACAACCACGCCCACATCACTGGTCTGGTGGAGGGCAAGACTTACCGCTTCAGGGTGAAGGCTCAGAACGCCATCGGCGTGAGTCGTCCTGACACCAGCGTCCCCGTCACTTGCCAGGAGAAGACATGTAAGAAGCACGATTCTTATTGAGTTGTGTCTTTTGCTCTGCAGTTGCTCTTCCTGCTCTCATTTACAGGCCTGAAAACATCATAATTTTGTACTGTTTTGTTCTCTTTCAGTGCCACCAACTATTGAAGTTGATGTGAAGCTTATTGAGGGTCTTGTTGTCAAAGCTGGCAGTGCTATTGCCCTTCCAGCCAAGATGACAGGCATCCCCATTCCCACTGCCAAATGGATGACCGATGGCAAGGAGATCACATCTGAGGGCCGCTATCACATTGAGTCTGCTGCATCCTCCACCATCCTCAGTATCCCTGAGTGCCAGAGAGGAGACACTGGAGAGTACACCCTCACTGTGGCCAATCCTGCAGGCAGCAAGACCGTTGCTCTGCATGTCACCGTGCTGGATCTTCCAGGTCCACCCATCGGACCCATCAACATCTTGGAGGTTACCCCTGATTACATGATGATCCAATGGAGGGCACCCAAGGATGATGGTGGCTCGCCCATCACCAACTATGTGGTGGAAAAGAAGGATGTAAAGAAGCCATGGGAGCCCTGGTCTGTCGTTAGCTCCAGTGGCACCAGCACTAAGGCCAAGGTGTCCAGGCTGGAGAAAGGCCGTGAGTACATTGTCCGTGTCCGTGCAGAGAACAAGATTGGGATCGGCGCAGGGCTTGAAAGTCCTCCCACTATTGCCAAGCACATGTTCAACCCTCCTGGTCCACCAGGTCTCCCAGAGTGCTCTGATATCACAGAGAATGCTGTGACAGTGGAATGGACCCTCCCTGACTATGATGGAGGCAGCCCCATTAGTGGCTATGTGATTGAACGCAGAGAAATGACAGGAAAGTGGATCCGTGTTAACAAAACTCCTGTGCTGGACCTCAGATACAGGGTCTCAGGCCTGTTTGAAGGCAACAGCTACGAGTTCAGAGTGTTTGCTGAGAACATTGCTGGTATCAGTGAGCCATCTCCAACCTCTGACCCCATCAAGGCCACTCGTGCCATCACCAAACCTGGACCCCCTGGCAATCCTAAACTGAAGGACTGGAGCAAGTCCTATGCTGACATCTGCTGGATCAAGCCAACAAGAGACGGAGGCAGTCCCATCCTGGGCTATGTGGTTGAGGCTCAGAAGTCAGGAACCGCCCAGTGGGACAGAATCAAC
Organism: Enoplosus armatus; assembly: GCF_043641665.1. Classification (NCBI taxonomy): domain Eukaryota; kingdom Metazoa; phylum Chordata; class Actinopteri; order Centrarchiformes; family Enoplosidae; genus Enoplosus; species Enoplosus armatus. The sequence goes on along the minus strand of NC_092190.1, from coordinate 25,012,223 downwards.
AAGGACCTCATAAAGATGTGTGCCTACAGAGTGCCCGGCCTCATTGAAGGAATGGAGTACAGATTTCGCATCAGAGCCACCAACAAGGTTGGAGACAGTGAACCCAGGGAGCTGGCTGAAACTGTCTTAGCAAAGGACATCCTGGTGCCCCCAGAGGTGCTTGTCGATGTGTCCTGCCGCGACTCTCTGACGGTAAGGGCAGGTCAGATCATAAGTTTGATCACCAGGGTGAAGGGCAGACCAGACCCAGAGATTACATGGACCAAGGATGCCAGAGCCATGTCCCGGGACAAGCGCACTGAGATTAACAACAACTACCCTCTGTGTGAACTGGTCATCAATGATGCAGTTAGGTCAGACTACGGTAAATATGCCATTGTCGCCAAGAACAGTAGTGGACAGGCACAGGCCACCATTCTTGTCAATGTCCTGGACACACCAGGAGCTTGCCAGAACCTGAAAGTGGCCTACGTGACCAAGAACTCCTGTATGGTGTCCTGGGAGAACCCTGAGGACAATGGAGGCACTGAGATCACTCAGTATATTATTGAGTGCCGTCAGCCCAGCCAGAGAGGATGGACGGTGGTTTCCAATGACTGCACCAAGCGCCTGATAAAAGCCCCTCTTACCGAGGGCTGTGAGTACTTCTTCCGTGTCAGCGCAGAAAACAAGATTGGCGCTGGTCCACCCACTGAGACCAAGACACCTGTGCTGGCAGTTGATCCCATTGAGAAGCCTGGTGAACCCACTGACTTCCACATCTCTGAGATTGGTAAGACCTTCTGCTTCCTCAAATGGAAGAAGCCAGACTACGATGGCGGTAGCCGTAACCTAGGATATCACGTTGAGAAGAAGCCAAAGGAGGCTGAGGAGTGGGAGAGGCTTCACAAGGGTGCCATCAAGGAGACTTACTTCATGGCTGACAGGTGCATTGAAAACCAGATCTACCAGTTCAGAGTTCAGACTAAGAATGAGGGAGGCGAGAGCAACTGGGTGACAACAGCTGAAGTCCTGATTAAGGAACAGCTTGTGGAGCCTGAAATCAAGATTGAACTGGATGGAACACTCGTGGTCAAGGCAGGAGACACTATTCCTATCCAGGCAACAGTGAAGGGAAAACCCCAGCCTGATATCAAATGGACCAAAGATGAGAACACAGAGGAAATAAAGAAGAGCCCCAGGCTTCAGATTGAAACTGGTGCTGACTTCTCGAAGCTGCTGCTTACCAGCGCCAGGCGTACTGACAGTGGAAAATATGTTGTTACTGCCTCCAACAGTGCGGGAACATGCTCTGCTCACGCTAAGGTCAATATACTGGATAGACCCGGCCCTATCAGGGATCTCCAGGTGTCTGATATCACCATCGACAGGTGCCATCTGGCCTGGGAAGTCCCAGAAGATGATGGCGGCTGCGATATCTACAACTACATTATTGAGAAATGTGAGACCAAGAGGGGAGTCTGGTCAGTCCACTCCAACGCTGTCATCACCAATAAAGCTAAAGTCACTCGTCTTATTGAGGGTAATGAGTATATCTTCAGAGTTCGTGCTGAGAATAAGATGGGTCCAGGCCCTGCAGTACAGAGTGAGGCTATTGTCGCCGGTACCCAGTTCAGTGTACCTGACACTCCTGAGGCACCAGAGGTCACTAAGATCGCCAAGGAGGAGATGACTGTGCAGTGGTCCGAGCCTGAGAAAGATGGCGGAAAGCCAATCACAGGTTATCTGTTGGAGAAAAGGGAAGAGCATGCTGTTAGGTGGTCTCCTGTCAACAAGGATCCAATCCCTGGAACTCGTTTCACAGTATCTGGACTCCTGCCCCTACATGACTACCAGTACAGAGTAAAGGCTGTCAATGAAATTGGCGTTAGCAGTCCAAGCAAGCCTTCACGTGCCATCACTGCCAAGGATGCAGTTGGTATGTAACCAATAATAATGTTTTTATTGTGTTTAATATCTATTTGTTAACAAATGTTGCTCGTGGTGAGATTACTATAGGCAAAATCGATGGCTTCATCTTCACACCCCTATGTCTTCCTACAGAGCCTCCTGCACCTCCTACCAACTTGAAGGTCCTGGACAGCACCAAGTCCACCGTCACCCTGGGCTGGGCCAAGCCTATATCAGATGGTGGAGCTCCCATCATTGGCTACGTTGTGGAGATGAGGGCGCAGGGAAGCGCCAAGAAAGGAGACGATGGTTGGAAGAGGTGCAATGTGGCGGCTCAGCTGATTGTGTGCGAGTTCACAGTCACAAGTCTGGATGAGACGCTTGTGTATGAATTCAGAGTGTCGGCTCAGAACCAGGTGGGCATGAGCCTGCCCTGCGACCTGGAGGGTGGTGTGATCCCCAGGGAGATTCTAGGTGAGAAGTGTATTGAATTTTAGTTGCTATTTTGAGAACTAGATGGCTTAAGGGTAGTCCCACATGACAACATGAGGAAGGATTAACATTAATCCACACATTAAGATGTGATCTGTACTTGGAAGATCTTGCTGACATTTGCACTGGCACTGTTCCTTCCAACAGAGGCACCAGAGATCGACTTGGACGCCGACCTGAAGCAGGGACTGACGGTGAGAGCCGGCTGTCCCATCAGACTATGTGCCACCATCAGAGGTAGACCACCTCCTAAGGTCACTTGGAGGAGGATGGGCATTGACAATGTGGTCAGGAAGGGAAAAGTTGACATCATTGACACCATGACCTTCCTGGTCATCCCCGACAGCACCCGCGACGACTCCGGCAAATACTGCCTGAGTCTACAGAGTCCTGCCGGAGAGAAGGCTGTGTTTGTCAACGTTAAGGTTCTTGGTGAGTCCTGGTTTTCTTTTAATAATGCTTACAAGTTTAAATTAGCTGCAGTCAACAATCACAAAAAGTGCATACCTCTGTCAAAAGGCCATCTTTCAGTTGAATTAAAAAAAACGAAATCCAAATGTCATGATCTATTTTTTCTGACAGACACTCCGGGACCTGTGATGAATCTGGAGGCTACTGACATCAAACAGACATCGGCCATGCTGTCCTGGAGTGCTCCAGAGAACGATGGTGGCAGTGAGGTCACTCACTACATTGTTGAGAAGCGCGAGATCGACCGCAAAACTTGGGCAATTGTCAAAGCTGAAGTTGAGAAGGATAAGATTCCCTTCAAAGTCAGCGGTCTGATGCCAGGCACAGAGTACTACTTTAGAGTCACAGCTGTCAACATGTATGGTTCTGGAGTTCCCAGAGTGTCACCCACTTCCTACCTGGCCTCTGATCCTGTCAGTACGTATTGTCACTGAGTTACAATGTGACACCAGAACTAAGAGTTCACTCACAGCCTATAGTCACCCACTGTGCTTAATTTGCTCTCCTCTTTTTCATCAGTCTTTAGAAACACTTGAACACACCCGTCTGATTTCTTTTTTCAGGCAAGCCCGATCCTTGTGAGAAGATTGAGGTTATGGAGATAACTAAGAACAGTGCCACAGTTGGCTGGGTGAAGCCTGCAAGGGACGGGGGTGCCAAGATCGATGGTTACGTAATTGAATACATTGAGGTTAAACCTCCTCCAGAACCTCCAGCACCTGTGGAGGTTTGTCATTTGATCAAACTGATTCTTCTCGGACTGCTTCAATCAATTGTTGATTTCATTTTCAAAACAATTCTGTTTTGTTATTGCACTAAATCAAATTATGTGCTCAAAAAAACTTAACCTCACTGCCATTTTACAAATATATATGCTCTTATAGAATGTTATAATTCCAGCTCTTTTTTGATTATTGAGTAAACTTGAAAAGTATGAATCATTCATCTACAACCCTTAATTTGCCACAGGTTCCAGAGGAAGCAGAAGCTCCTCCACCGCCTCCAGTGGTAGAGGAGGAAGAGGAGGCAGAACCTGAAAAGGAAGTCTGGAACGCCTACACTACAGTGAAAGGTTTGACAATCAGCATCAGTGGCCTGAAGGAGAGCAAGAGGTACAAGTTCAGAGTGGCTGCCAAGAACATCATGGGCATGAGCTCGTTCACCGAGACCAGACAGCCAGTCGAGATCAAGGAACAGATGTGTAAGTTGTTACACAGATTAAAAATGAGAAGTTAAGTAGTTTTAGCCATTATCTCATGAGAGGCCAACAGTTAAATTATCTTGTTATGTTCAGTTATCTCATCATCAGGACTGAATTGTTGCAGTATTTTAAAATAACAATTATTGATAATAACAGTAACACATACTACAGTAAGATCCAGGGTTAACATTAAATAAGACCACCATTTGTTATCTCTATTAGATAAACTCTCTAATCTAATGAGTCAATTTTCATGTCCTCACCCTCAGTGGAGCCGAAGATTGTCATGCCAGAGACAGTGAGTGCCAGAGCAGGAGCCAAGCTCAGAGTGGAGGCACTAGTTTCCGGAAAACCTGCCCCAACCTGCAAATGGATGCATGGTGAGAATGCAGTGGTCCCGTCCAGCCGTCTGGCCGTGCACCAGTCTGGCAACCTATGTGTCCTGATCATCAAAGATGTGTCAAGGACTGACAGTGGAGAGTACAGCCTGGTGGCTGAGAACAGCTCTGCAAAGGTGGTCCAGGCCCTGAAGATTGTCATCAGAGGTCAGTGTTACCCACAATAAGATAATATGAAGAAAGAAAATCATTTTGGGATGGGCAAAATTACTATAGATTTTTTCATGTTTAAATCTGATTATTATATGTGTTTCAGACATCCCCGGCCCTCCTGAGGGCCCTGTGGAGATCAGTGACATCGACTCTGATGCCTGCTCCCTGTCCTGGAACAAACCACTGGAGGACGGAGGCAGCAATATCACCAACTACGTGGTAGAAAAATGCGATGTGAGTAGAGGTGACTGGGTGACCGCTGTCTCTTCCGGCCTGAAGACCAGTTGCCGGCTTGGGAAGCTCATCCCTGGGAAGGAGTATGTTTTCCGTATCCGTGCTGAGAACCGCTACGGCTTGTCAGACCCCATTCAGTCCGACAGGATGGTTGCCAAGTTCCCCTTTGGTAAGTTTAACTGAAATATGTCCCCAGTGCAGTCCTTGATTAGTTTTAGATGTAAGTTTCTGTCTACTGTTGTCTGGTTTTATCATTACAAACAATATACATTTTGTTTGTTTTTTGTCACCAGATGTTCCTAGCGAGCCCCTAAACTGCCGCATCAACAAGACCAACAAGGACTGTATGTTCGTGGCATGGGATAAGCCAGAGAGCGACGGTGGCAGTCCCATCACAGGGTACTACATCGAGCGTAAGGAAAGAAACAGTCTGCTATGGGTGAAGGCCAATGACACTGTCGTCCGCACCACCGAGTACCCATGTGCCGGCCTCATCGAGGGCCTGGAATACACTTTCAGAGTGTCCGCAATCAATCGTGCTGGCCAGGGCAAACCAAGCAAGAAGACTGACTTTGTCACTGCCAGAACGCCCATTGGTAGGTTTGCCGCCTACACAACAAGTTTGATTTTATTCATTTTAACTTTCCTTACCATTGCTCATTTGTCTCTTTGTGTACAGACACTCCAGGTAAACCTGAGGTCCTGGACGTAACCAAGAACTCAGTCACTCTAGTTTGGGCCCGTCCCAAGAACGACGGTGGCAGCAAGATAATTGGTTACTATGTTGAGGCCATGCGGGTCCCAGGAGACACCTGGATACGCTGCAACACCAGCAGCCAGAACGTCCCAAGGGAGGAGTATACAGTGACTGGCCTGGAGAGGGACCTGCAGTACCAGTTCAGAGTCATCGCCAAAACTGCTGTCAACATGAGCAAACCCTCTGAGCCCACAGATCCTATCCTTGTCTGTGCTGAGAATGGTAAGAGGGTTTGATTTAACCCTGTCACCCCAGTCACTACAATAACAACATTGCTGTATTTTAAGCTTACTTGTGACTTTGAAAAAAAACAAAAGATTCTCTCACACATCTGAGTTGTAACTTTCTCTCATCTTTACAAACAGTTCCTCCGAGGGTGGAGCTCAACGCCAGGATGCAGAAAGGTTTGAAAGTCAAGGCCGGAGCCACAATCCTCCTGGAGGCTGAGGTGTTTGGTAAGCCTATGCCCAGAGTGACATGGAAGAGAGGCGATGATAGCCTGAAGTCAGGTGAAGGCCAGGTCATCACTCAGCAGAGACATCACTTCCAGCTGGAGATGACGGCAGTCACCAAGGAGCACACAGGGACCTACACTATCCTGGCCGAGAACGCCAGTGGCTCCAAGGCCGCCGAAATCCAGGTCTACGTCCTAGGTGAGTACTTTCATATTTTCTTTATGGATGTCTGTTGGCGCTCTACACCAAGATACAAGTCTATAAGCTAACATTGAATTCTGCATGATGTGACTACAGTTTTACTGATCAACATGCTGTGCTCAACTGGCTGATATTCCATCATTTTGTGTCCCCTCAGATGTGCCTGGCCCTCCTGCCTGTGCCAAATACATAGAGGTGTTTGCCACCAGTATCAGGATGTCCTGGGAGCCTCCTCTGAAGGATGGTGGCTCCCCCATCAGCACCTACATCGTAGACAAGCGTGAGACCAGCAGAGCCAACTGGGCCCAGGTCACCGCCAAGATCAAGGGGGACGTCCTTGAGCTCAACATGGAGAAGCTGATCGAGGGTCGCGAGTACCAGTTCCGAATCCGCGCTGAGAACATGTGGGGGGTTGGAGACCCCCTAATCACCAACCCTGTCATCGCCAAAAACCCATTCAGTGAGTGACCACCAGCATTTCCTCTGGGTTCATACATCACATAACAAAATCAATGGTATTTGAGAACTTCAGCAATCAGTGCTGCAATTTAAACTGGATCTAAAACTGTGACGCAAGTAAGACAAAAAGCAGCTACACCAAACCAGCTTACTGTCATTGTATATTATGTCAACATCTAAAGCTTTGCCAACAATGAGTCCAGATTTGGTTGCTTTATTTAAACTTGAAATATATTTTTAATATCTAAACTAAAACTAAAAACTCTGGTGTCACTTCCAGCTGTCCCTGGCCCCTGCGAGGCCCCAGTGATAACCAACGTAACCAAGGATCGTATGACTGTGAGCTGGAAGGAGCCTGCTGATGATGGAAAGTCTACCATCCTGGGGTACATGCTGGAAAAGAAAGAGACCAAAGAGATGAACTGGATGAAACAGAACAGGAAGCCCATGACAGAGAGGACCCTGGACGTTACAGGCCTCACAGAGGGTGCTGAATACGAGTTCAGAGTCAGTGCTGTCAACATGGCAGGGCTTGGCAAACCCAGCGAGCCCTCTGCTGGCACCACAGCACAGAATCCCATCAGTGAGTCCCATAACCTCTAAAAACGTTGCATAGTTCTTTCTTAATTAAATAATATGCGTACTATTACATGCACTGAGTTCTGTATGAGCTGTATTTAAACTAACCTGAGTCAATGTGCTCTTCCCTAGCTCCTCCTGGCCCCGTTGTAAATCCCAGTGTGGCAGACACCAGTAACAGCACTATCAGCCTCACCTGGACCACCCCCGCCAACAATGGGGGAAGCCCCATTATTGGATACTTGGTGGAGTGCAAGAGGACCGACACCACAGACTGGATCCGCTGCAATGTCCCCAGGAACCTGCAGGAGACCAACTATACCATCCAGAACCTTATAGACAAGGCAGAGTACCAGTGCCGCGTCACTGCTGTCAACAAGGTCGGCTTTGGCGAACCAGCTGAAGTACCTGGCAAGCATGTTGCCAAGGATATTATTGGTAAGTATAATTTTAATTGCCTGAACTGCATTTATTTTAGGACAGTGTGTGTAAGTGGAACAAAATCTCATCAACTAACACAATATACAAGATACCACCTGGATTTTTAGTTATTCAAAAGTGGCCCAAACCTGGAAAAGTGCAATTTATGCATAATTAGCCAGATTATTAAAACGGGATGAATTATTTAAGCTGGTTAACATCGGTTCACTTAGGCCTTGTCTGAATAAAAGGGCCATGGTGTATTTCCATTTCACTCCGCACAAAATTTTGCTCCATTTTTATGTACAACATTAGGCCTTTGCTACTGTACTAATACAATGATAAGACTCTTTCCTCACACTGTCACTCAGAAAACTATCCTCTGTGTGTGTTCATGCAGTTGCTCCCGAGGCAGAGCTGAGCGCGGAGCTGAAGGAGGGCCTGGAGTTGCAAGCCGGTGCCACCATGAGGCTACAGGCCATCATCAAGGGCCGTCCCACTCCCAAGGTCACCTGGGCAAAGATGAACACCAACATCAAGGACCGCCAGGGCATTGTCATTAAATCCACCAACACTGACACCACGGTGATAGTGGAGAATGTCAACAGATATGATGCCGGCAAATACATTCTGAACCTGGACAGCTTGGCTGGCATGAAGATGTACACCATTGTTGTTAAGGTTCTTGGTGAGTGAAGGACTTTCATTATTTATTCACTAAGTATTCATCTCAGTTTGTTTGCATTCATTCTACTCTGTAGAGACGTAGTGACTGAGATGTTTGGAATCATCAGAAACAGGAATATGTTCTTAAATAAAATAAAAATTAAATAAAAATAGTTTTGGGTATAGGTCTATATTTTAAGAGATACTTTTATAAAGTGTTGTTGTATCACTACAGATACTCCTGGACCACCAGTCAACCTGATGGTGAAGGAGACATGCAAGGACAGCGCCTCCATATACTGGGACGCTCCTCTGATCAATGGTGGCTATGAAGTCACCCACTACATCGTGGAGAAGCGTGACACTGAGAGGAAGGCCTGGTCCATTGTCTCAAATAACTGCACCAAGACATCATTCAAGGTGCCAGACCTGGATGCTGGACGGTCCTACTGCTTCAGAGTGTCAGCAGTTAACCAGCTTGGTGCTGGAGAGTGTTGCGAGACAGCTGACTCGGTCAGAGCATCTGGTGGGTTTGATGATAACAGATTTTTCTACTTGACTGCTTTTGTTTTTCATTCTTTTAAATATGCTCACTGCACTCATTTTTACTTCGTCAGAGGAGCCTGGGCCTGTCATGGACTTCAAGACCCTGCTGGTTACCAAGGACTCTTGCACTCTAAGCTGGAAGAAACCCCTCACCGATGGTGGAAGCCGCATTATCTGCTACGTGCTGGAGGTTCTCAATGGTGACGACAAGTACAAGGAGCTAATGAGGTCCAAAAACATGCAGTACAGCGCCAAGGACCTGGTGGAGGGCAGAGAGTACACCTACAGAGTCAAGGCTGTGAATGACTCAGGAGAGAGCTCTGCCAAGGAGCTTACTGTAGTCGCTAAGGACCAGATCAGTAAGTGACCATGTCCATATTTATAAAACTTACCAACAAAGAGCTATTTAAGAAAGTGTGTAAAAGTGTTCAAAGCAGAGCTTTAAAAATACTCATTGCTTCCCTCTGCAGTTCATCCCAGCTGTGACTTGAGGGATCTGCCCAACATGTGCTACATTGCCAAGGAGGGCAGCACAGTCCGTCTGAAGATCCCAATCATCGGGAAACCTACGCCCAAGGTTTCCTGGAAGAAGGGAGATGACGAAGACTTGACAGACACCGGCCGAGTGTGCGCAGAGTCCTCTTCAGTCAACACGACCCTTCTGATCAGGGACTGCCAGAGGAGTGATGCCTCCAAGTACACCATCACCCTGAGGAACAGTGCTGGAAGCAAGGAGTCCACCATTTTCATCAGGTAGGAATCAAACTGTACCAGGGCATGTCATTTCAGAGAATGTAATAATATGAAAAATATTTTCCTCAAAATTGATCAGGCTATGTTAGTTTCAGACATATCCATGCATTGCAGGCTATATTTAAATAAGTAACAAAAGTAAAAAAAAATAAAAAATTTAATTTCTCGTGTCTCCTTTCAGGGTGGTGGGTAAACCTGGAATCCCAGTTGGACCCATTAAGTTCAAAGATGTTACTGCAGACGGTGCTACGCTGAAGTGGGTCGCTCCTAAGGACGACGGAGGCTCAGAGATCACAAACTACATCCTGGAAAAGAGGGACTCCATCACCAACATGTGGGTGACTGTGTCCTCCGCTGTGGAGACCAACACCATGAGGGTGACCGGTCTCCATGAGGGAACAGAGTACATCTTCAGAGTCTGTGCTGAGAACAAGTATGGTGTTGGAGAGGGACTCAAGTCTGAGCCCATCATTGCTAAACATCCATTCAGTAAGTGACTGTAACTCATATATTTGAAGGGATGAATGTTTAAGTATTGAACTTAAAATTGAGCTTTTCCTGACTGTACAATATCACTGTTTTTCTACAGATGTACCTGATGCTCCTCCACCACCTCAGATCATGAGCATGCGCCACGACTCCGCTTACCTGGCCTGGTCTGACCCCAGGAAGACTGGAGGATCTCCAATCACAGGTACAGTCAGCTTGAACACTTGATATACCTATCGTCAAACATTATATTTCGTCCTATGTTATTTGACATATTTTGCCTCTTATAGCACTTTAAGTGATATCTATATGATGTGTATGTGTTATGTGAGATTAATGCGGATTTGGTGTTTCCATCTTTGGTACTACATTCAGGCTACCATGCTGAGTTCAAGGAGAGGAACAGTATGTTGTGGAAGAGGGCGAGCCCGACTGCCTTGAGGATGAAGGAACACAAGGTAACTGGGCTGACTGAAGGTCTGGAGTACGAGTTCCGAGTCATGGCAATCAACTTGGCTGGCATTGGCAGACCAAGCGCTCCCACAGATCCGCAGGTGGCCCTGGATCCCATTGGTAAGTGTAAAAAGTGTGAGAGTGTCAACAAGTATAGAAAATTACAAATTCTGTAAAATATCCAACAGTGTATATATATATATATTTATCTGTATCATTAGATGCCCCTGGTAAACCTGATGTGATCAGCATCACTAGAAGCACCGTGACCCTCCAGTGGACTGAGCCTCAGTTTGATGGTGGCCACAGACTGACTGGCTACATTGTTGAGAGGCGCGACCTGCCTTCTAAGATCTGGGTGAAGGCCAACAACGTGAATGTTGTGGAGCCTGCATTTACTGTAACCGATCTGCAAGAGGGCTGTAAATATGAGTTCAGAATCAGGGCAAAGAATGCCGCTGGCGCTCTCAGCCCGCCCTCTGAGCAGACAGATACTATCATCTGTAGAGATGAATATGGTGAGATATAAAACCACCACTAAGATGTTGTCTTGGTATACTTTCCATGATTATCTTGATATAATGGATGATAACATTTTAAATGTTTCCTATTTTGTCCAACAGCTGCTCCAACCATTATAATCGACGCTCAGGTGATGGAGGGTCTGACCGTTCGAGCCGGCGATACTATTGTCATCACTGCCACAAGCATTTTAGGCAAACCAGCACCAACCTCATGCTGGTCAAAGGGAGGAAAGTATTTTAAACCCTCTGATCTTGTTCATATTGAGACCACTGCAACGTCCTCCACTCTGTCCATCAAGTATGCTGGCAGGAAGGACTCTGGGGAGTACGTCATCACTGCCAGCAACCCCTTCGGTGTAAAGGAGGAAACGGTTAAGGTCACAGTTCTGGATGTTCCTGGTGCTCCTGGACCCATTGAATGCAGTGGTGTCTCCTCTGAAAAGGTCACTCTTACCTGGACAGCTCCTACTGAGGACGGAGGCTCTCCTATCAAGTATTACACCCTGGAGAAGAGAGAGACCAGCCGCCTGCTCTGGACTGTCCTGCAAGAGAGGGTCATCGACTGTCACTACGTGGCCAACAAGCTCATCCAGGGCAATGAGTACTTCTTCAGAGTCTCTGCTGTTAACCAGTACGGTGCCAGTGAGGCATCTCACTCTGAGGCAGTCAAGATGGTTGATAGATTTGGTATGTGTGGTTAGTTTATGTTCTTCAATGAATTTTACACCCTACATTTGTGATTCATTTTCACCAAGTAAAATGTCTCTGGAAGAATAATACAGACTACTTAGTTTGATGAATGTGTTTCTCCTATCTATGTGTGTAGGTCCTCCTGGTCCACCATCTAAACCAGAGGTTGAGAAAGTTGATGGACATTCAGCCACTGTGACCTGGAGGAGACCAACTGAGGATGGAGGAAGTGACATCATAGGTTACTGTGTTGAGAAGAAGGAGAAAAAGGCTATGAGATGGGTCAGAGCGTCCAAAAAATCCATTGCTGAGCTAAGCTATGAAGTCACCGGTCTCACTGAGGGCATTGAGTATGAGTTTCGTGTTCTTGCTGAGAACAGAGCTGGCTTTGGAGAGCCAAGTGAACCATCTATGCCTGTCAGAACAATAGTTGTTGCCTGTAAGTAAAAAGAAGTGTTCCAGCTGTGAAAAGCAAATGCCCACTAAAATCCAATATTCAATTATTTCTTATGTTAAGATACTTAAATCACCAGTTTTTACAATGCTATGTTTAGTTTTAAAAGACACTAAGCACTTCTCTTATGTTTGACAGATGTGCCTGGACCTCCAGTCAATCCAAGAGTCACCGACACAACCAAGACCACTGTCACCCTGAACTGGGGAAAACCTCTTGATAATGGTGGACTTGAAGTTACTGGATATGTGATTGAGCACAAGAAGGAAGGAACAGAAGAATGGGTTAAAGACACCCCTTCATCTCCACTTAGGATCACAGAGTTTGTTGTTCCCATGCTGGAAACTGGTGCAAAATACCACTTCAGAATTAGTGCTGTGAATGCTAAGGGAGCAGGTGAACCTGCTGAAACTCAGGAACTGGTTGAGATTGTGGAACGTGCAGCTGAACCTGATTTGGAGCTGGATGTTGAGCTGAGAAGAACCCTTGTCGTCAGGGCTGGCTGCTCCATTCGCCTCTTTGTGCCAATCAAGGGACGTCCTACACCTACAGTCACCTGGACCAAAGAGGGTGGTCCTGTCCCACGTGCAGTCATTGATAGCACTGAGTCATTTACAATGCTGCTCATCCCTGAGAGTTCAAGGATTGATGCAGGCAAATATGAACTTACCCTTGAAAACTCTGCTGGAAAGAAGAGTGCCGTTATACATGTGAGAGTTCTGGATTCACCTGGACCTCCACTCAACCTAAAACCAGTCAAGATTGACAAGGAAAGCATTACTCTTCAGTGGGAGATGCCTCTCATTGATGGTGGAGCCAAGATCACTAACTACATCATTGAGAAGAGAGAATCAACACGCAAAGCTTTTGCTACTGCTATTACAAATTGCCCAACCACTTCAGTCAGGATCAGTGAGCTGGGTGAAGGCTGTGAGTACTACTTCAGAGTCTCTGCCGAGAATGAGTATGGCATTGGTGAAGCAGCTGAAACTGCTGATCCAATTCGTGCATCCCAGGCACCAACTCCTCCAGAGAGTATTATTCCTACTGATATCACCAAGAACTCGGTGAGCTTGGCTTGGACCAAACCCAAGCACGATGGTGGAAGCAGAATTACGGGATATGTCCTTGAAGCCCAAAAGAAGGGAACTGATCAGTGGGCCCATGTAACAACAGTCAAGACCATGGATTTCACAGTGAAGAATCTCAATGAGAATGAGGAGTACATTTTCCGTGTAATGGCTGTCAACAACTCAGGTAGAAGTGCACCACGTGAAAGCAAACCCATTGTTGTCAAGGATTCTACTTCCCTGCCTGAGTTTGACCTCCGTGGTGTATGTCAGAAGACTGTTATTGTCAAGGCAGGAGATGAGATTAAGGTTGAAATTCCAGTTATGGGACGTCCTAGGCCAACCATCTCTTGGCAAAAGGATGGCGCAGCCCTGAAGCTCACACCGAGGACCAATGTGGAAACTACTGCTGCTACTGTTACCCTCGGCATCAGTGAATGCACCAGAGCCGACAGTGGTGTATACACCATGACAGGAAAGAACATTGTCGGTTCTGTGACAGACAACATCATCATCAAAGTACATGATGTACCTGGGCCACCCAAGGGACCAGTTAAGATTGTGGAGATATCTCGTACTTATTGCATCTTTGCATGGGACACTCCTGAGAATGACGGAGGTGTTCCAATCAACAATTACGTGGTTGAGATCAGAGACACCACTTCCCAAACATGGACAGAGCTGTCTTCCACTGTCATCCGTACCATGTTCAAAGCCATTCGATTAACCACTGGATCTGAGTACCAGTTCAGAGTAAAGGCTAAGAACAGATATGGTGTTGGACCACCCATCACCTCAGAGGCAGTGGTGGCTACTTATCCATTCAAAGTCCCTGGACCTCCTGGTACTCCTGGTGTTGTCGCATTTACCAAGGACTCAATAACAATTGGCTGGAATGAGCCTGTGTCTGATGGTGGAAATGAAGTAATTGGTTATCATGTTGAGAGGAAAGAAAGAAGCAGCATCATGTGGCATAAGATCAGCAAGGGTCTTGTGAAAGGAAACATCTTTAAATCCACTGGTCTTGAAGATGGAGTTGCCTATGAGTTCCGTGTCATGGCTGAAAACATGGCCGGAGTTGGTAAGTCCAGCAAGGCCTCAGAAGCAATACTAGCCTTGGACCCTGTAGACCCACCAGGTCAGCCTGTACCAATATTTGTTAACAAGAATGTCATCACTATTCAGTGGACAAAGCCTGAGTACGATGGTGGCTTCAAAATCACTGGCTACACAGTGGAGAAGAGAGAATTGCCTGCTGGTCGCTGGATCAGAGCCAACTTCACAAACATCATTGAGACAGCATTCACTGTCAGTGGACTGACTCAAGATGCCTCATATGAGTTCCGTGTCATAGCCAGAAACTCAGCAGGTGCAGTGAGTGTGCCCTCTGAGCCCTCAGACCCAATTACCTGCAAAGATGACATTATCGAGCCACGCATTATGGTTGATGCCATCTTCAAGGATGTTGTTCTACTGAAGGCAGGAGAGTCCTTCAAACTTGATGCTGATATTGCTGGTCAACCAACCCCATCTATGGTTTGGACCAAGAATGGAAAGGAAGTTGAGAACACGATGAAACTGGAGGTTAAGTTCACGGAACTGACAACCACTCTGACCAACAAGGACTCTGTCAGATCAGATGGTGGAGAATTTGTTTTGACTGCCACTAATGTTGGTGGATTTGCTAAACACATCTTTAATGTTAAAGTGCTTGACAGACCTGGACCACCAGTTGGACCTCTTAAGGTGTCTAATGTTACAGCTAACAACTGTGTACTCACCTGGGCTCCACCTGCAGATGATGGCGGTGCAAAGATTGAAGGATACGTGATTGAGAAGCGCGAGTCAAGCAGATTGGTTTGGACCAATGTGGTTTCAGACCTGCAAGTTACACAATACAAGGTGACCAAGCTGCTCAAAGGAAATGAATACATCTTCAGAGTTATGGCAGTAAACAAATATGGACTTGGCGAATCTCTTGATTCTGAACCCACCATTGCAGACAACCCATACATGGTACCAGATCCTCCAGAGAATCCTGAAGTGACAGCTATCACTAAAGATTCAATGGTTGTTATGTGGCAAGCACCTAAGAGTGATGGTGGAACTCCCATCGCCAACTACAATATTGAAAGGAAAGACAGAATAGGTCTTCGCTGGGTCAAATGCAACAGAAGAAAGGTCAAAGATCTACAATTCAAAGCAACAGGCCTTGCTGTCGGACATGAATATGAATTCAGAATAATTGCTGAGAATGCTGCTGGAGTCAGTGCACCAAGTGTCTCGAGTCCATTCTACAAGGCTACTGATGCACTGTATAAGCCAGGGGCTCCATGCAACCCCAGAATCTTGGACACAACCAAGTCCTCAATTACTGTCGCCTGGAACAAACCTGTATATGATGGTGGCTCTGACATCACTGGTTACATTGTCGAGACCTGCATCCCATCTGAAAAGGAGGAAGAGGAGGAATGGACCATTGTGACACCCAAAGAAGGACTCCTTGCCACCTCATTCACCATTATTAACCTGAAGGAGAACCAGGAGTACAAGATTAACATTTCTGCTGTCAACAGTGAAGGAGTTGGAGAGGCAGCATTGGTACCTGGCAATCCCAAGGCAGAAGACAGGCTCCTCCCACCTGAAATGGATTTGGATGCTGAGCTCCGCAAACTTGTCAGTCTAAGAGCTTGCTGCTCACTTAGACTGTTTGTACCTATCAGAGGCAGACCAACTCCTCAGGCTAAATGGACCAAAGGAGATGGTGAGCCTATTGAGAGGGCAACTATTGACAGCACAACATCATACACGTCACTTGTCATAGAAAATGTCAACAGATTTGACAGTGGAAAGTATAATCTTACAGTTGAAAACAGCTCTGGCTCCAAGACAGTTACAGTCCAAGTCAGGGTGCTTGATACACCGAGTGCCCCACAGAATCTGAAGATTACTGCTGTAACAAATGAAGCTGTCACTCTGTCTTGGGACCCACCAGTGAATGATGGAGGAGTTAAGATTAAAAACTATGTTGTTGAAAAACGTGAGTCCACAAGGAAAGCATATGCCACTGTCAATGCTAACTGCCACCACACTACATTCACAGTTGACCAGCTACTGGAAGGATGCAACTATTACTTCAGAGTTTTGGCTGAGAATGAATATGGCATTGGCCTGCCCATCGAGACTGCTGAATCAATTAAAGTGTCCGAGAAACCACAGCCACCGGGCAAAATAACTCTTAAGGATGTTACCAAGAACAGCGTCACCCTCTCCTGGGAGAAGCCAGAGCATGATGGTGGTAGCAGAGTGGGCTGTTATGTTGTTGAGATCCAGCCTAAGGGTGTTGATAAGTGGACCCAGGCTGTCATTGTAAAGGAAACAGAAGCTACTATTAGTGGACTCAATGCAGGTGAAGAATACATGTTCCGTGTAGCAGCAAGAAACGAGAAGGGAACAAGTGACCCACGTCAAATCGGTGTGCCTGTGATCGTAAAAGATCTTGTGATGGCACCTGTTGCCAAAATGTTGTTCAACACATTTAGTGTGTTGGCAGGAGAAGACCTGACAGTGGAGGTTCCATATGTTGCACGTCCAAAAGCAGCTGTCTCCTGGATAAAAGATGGTCAGCCTCTGAAGAGAACTACCAGAGTAAACTTTAGTGCTACAGACACAATGCTGAACCTCATCATAAAAGAGTCTACTAAAGATGATGTTGGACAGTACCTTATTACTCTTAGCAACACAGCAGGAGAGACAACAGTAGACATTGGCATCGTTGTTCTCGACAAACCAGGCCAGCCGGGCGGTCCAGTTAAGGTGGAGGAGGTCACTTCTGACAGTGTAACCATCTCCTGGAACCCACCAGAGTATAATGGTGGTTGCACCATCAAAAACTATTTTGTGGAAAAGAGAGACACAGCCACAACTAACTGGATGGTTGTATCTCCTAACCTTGCAAGGACCAAAATCAAGGCAGGCAGGCTGAAGACTGGCTCTGAGTATCAGTTTAGAATCACAGCAGAAAACAGGTATGGAAAAGGCCCAGCTCTTCTGTCAGAGTGTATTGTGGCTCAATACCCATACAAGCTCCCAGGACCCCCAGGAACACCATCCATTGCAGCCTGCAACAAGGACAGCATGGTAGTCACCTGGAATGAACCTGTAAATGATGGTGGAAGTGCTATCTTGGGCTACCATCTTGACCGCAAAGAAAGAAATAGCATCCTGTGGGTAAAACTTAACAAGTCTCTTATTACTGACCAAACCTTCAATACCACTGGTCTGGAACCAGGAATGGAGTATGAATACAGAGTTTATGCTGAAAACATTGTCGGAATAGGCAAAGTGAGCAAAGTGTCTGAGGGACATATCGCTAGAGATCCTTGTGATCCTCCTGGCACCCCAGAGGCCACGAAGATCAGTAAGGACTCTGTGACCATTGTTTGGACCAAGCCTGAGTATGATGGTGGTGCAAAGGTTACAGGCTACATTGTGGAAAAGAAGGAGCTTCCTGAAGGTCGTTGGCTGAAGGCTAACTTCACTAATGTCATTGAGACAGAATATGTTGCAACTGGACTTGTGCAAGACAATCAGTATGAGTTCCGTGTCATTGCCAGAAATGCTGCTGGTGTTTTCAGTATCCCCTCTTACAGCACTGGTCCTATCACTGCCAGGGATGAGATTGAACCACCACGCATCAGCATTGATCCACAGTACACACAGACGATTGTGGTTAATGCTGGAGATAACTTCAAGATTGATGGAGATGTTCATGGCAAACCATTGCCCTCTATCCAGTGGATAAAGGGAGAGCAGGAACTGGGCAACACTATTCATAGAGAGATTAAGAACACACCCACCAAAGCTTACATATATGTCAAGGAAGCTAAACTTTCCGATGGAGGCCAATACACTCTGCTATTGAAAAATCCAGGAGGAGAAAAGGCTGTGCAGATTAATGTGGTTGTTCTAGATAAACCCGGAGAACCACAAGGACCTCTTTTTGTTACAGGAATAACCAAAGACCGATGCTGCCTTGCATGGAAACCACCACTACAAGATGGTGGCAGCAAGATATCTCACTACATTGTGGAGAGGAGAGAGACAAGCAGATTAGTCTGGACTGTTGTTGACCCAAAGGTGGGAAATACTTGTTTAAAGGTTACTAAGCTCCTGGAGGGAAATGAGTACATCTTCAGAGTCCATGCTGTCAACCACTTTGGAGTGGGTGCAGCACTTGAGTCTGCTGCTGTCATAATCAAAGATCCATATTTGCCCCCTGGAACACCTAAGAGCTTGGAAGTTTCAGATATTAAAAAGGATTCAATAGTGCTCACCTGGGAGGCTCCTTCTGAAGATGGAGGCAGTCCTATCACTGGCTACATAATTGAGAAACATGACAAAGAAGGTGTAAGATGGACCAGATGCAACAGGCAAACAGTCACTGACTTGACTTTCAAGGTCACTGGGCTCCTGGAAAGCCATAGCTATGAATTCAGAGTTGCAGCTGAGAATGCTGTCGGTGTTGGTGAGCCAAGCTCCCCAACTGTATTCTACAAAGCTCTTGATCCCACCTTCAGGCCTGGCCCACCACACAATCCAAGAGTTACTGATACAAGTAAAACATCAATATTCCTGTCATGGGGCAAACCCGTCTGTGACGGAGGCTGTGAGATTCAGGGATACATTGTTGAGTGCTGCACTACCACAGAGCCAGCAGTGCCAACGGAGGCTCCTGCTGAAGCCCCAGCTGCAGAGGTAACTGCCACAGCACCTGCTGAGGAATGGATAATGTGTACGCCACCAACAGGTGTCAAGAAGACCAAGTTTGAAGTTCCAAACCTGAAGGAAAACCAGGCATACAAGTTTAGAGTATGTGCTATCAACAAAGTTGGAGTTGGCGAGCATGCTGATGTATCTGGCGCTGTTGTAGCCCAGGACAAGGCAGAAGAGCCAGACCTTGACATTGACCCAGAACTGAGGAAGATTGTGACCATTAAAGCTGGAGCGTCCCTTAGACTGTTTATTCCCATCAAAGGAAGGCCCAGTCCTACCATCAAGTGGGACAAAGATGAAGCTGCACTGAAAGAGACTGCTCAGATTGAGGTGACTAGCAGTTACACATCCCTTGTAATTGATAAGATGAGCAGAAATGACAGTGGAAAATACACTGTCACTGCAGAGAATTCCAGTGGAACCAAATCTGCATTTGTTGTTGTCCGTGTTCTCGACACACCTAGTGCTCCTGTTAACCTGAAAGTGAAAGAAATTACAAACCAGTCAGTGACACTGGCATGGGAACCACCTCTGTTGGATGGTGGGTCCAAGATCAAGAACTACATTGTTGAAAAGAGAGAAAGCACACGCAAAACATATGCAGCTGTTGTAACAAATTGTCATGCTCTTTCATGGAAGATTGAGCCACTCCAGGAGGGTTGCAGTTACTACTTCCGAATCCTTGCAGAGAATGCACATGGTGTTGGCCTGCCTGCAGCAATTCTCGACCCTCTTAAGGTCTCAGAGGTGCCCCAGTCTCCAAAGAACTTGATTGTTGCAGACCAAACTAAAACAAGCATCTCTTTGGCCTGGGAGAAGCCTGAGTATGATGGGGGTAGCAGAGTCATGCAGTACCTGCTCGAGGTGCAGCTAAAGGGCCAGGATAAGTGGTCTGGAGTTAATACGTTTAAGACAATGGAGGCTACTGTTTCCAATCTGAACCCAGGAGAGGAGTATCTGTTTAGAGTTACAGCAATCAATGATAAGGGAAAGAGTGAACCCAAAGTCCTTGCTGGTCCAGTGATGGCCAAGGACTTAGTCTTTGAGCCAGATGTCCGACCAGCATTCAGCAACTACAGTGTCCATGTTGGTAAAGACCTGACCATTTACATTCCCATCTTTGGACGTCCTAAACCAACAGTCTCATGGACTAAAGATGGAGCTCCTTTGAAGTTCACTACCAGAGTCAACATTCTCAACACACCAACCGATACAACACTGAGCATTAAGGAGGCAGCAGCTGATGATGGTGGCATGTACAGCATAAATGTTGCTAACTCAGCTGGAAAGAAGGACACAACCGTTGAAATCATTGTACTTGACAAGCCTGGACCTCCATCTGGCCCTGTGAAGTTTGATGAAATCACAACACAGAGTGTCACTATTTCATGGAACCCACCAAAACACAATGGAGGCTGCCAGATTTCAAACTACATTGTGCAAAAGAGAGATACTACTACAACAACATGGGAAAATGTCAGCATCAACTATGCTAGAACCACCATCAAAGTGCCTAGACTTAAGACTGGAGCTGAGTACCAGTTCAGGATCATTGCTCAGAACCGCTATGGCAAGAGTCATGGTTTGGATTCATCTGCTGTGGTCGCTCAGTACCCATATAGAGAGCCAGGCCCACCAGGCACTCCTTTCATCTCCTCTCTCTCTAGGGACCACCAGATTGTTGAGTGGCATGAGCCTGTCACAGATGGAGGCAGCCCCGTTCTTGGCTACCATCTTGAAAGGAAAGAGAGAAATAGTATTCTCTGGGTCAAAATCAACAAGACACTTGTTCATGAGACTAGTTTCAAGAGTCACCCCTTGGATGAGGGTATTGAGTATGAATACAGAGTTTATGCTGAAAATATTGTTGGCGTTGGCAGGTGCAGTAAGGTCTCAGAGGGCTGCGTTGCCCGTGACCCATGTGATCCTCCTGGCACACCAGAGGCCATCAATGTGACTAAAGATACTATTGTCATTCAGTGGACTAAACCAGAGTATGATGGTGGCAGTAATATAACTGGCTATATTGTGGAGAAGCGTGATCTGCCAGAGGGCAGGTGGGTAAGGGCGAACTTCACTAATGTGATTGAGACCCAGTTCACTGTCACTGGTTTGACTGAAAATGCACAGTATGACTTTAGAGTCATTGCTAAAAATGCTGTCGGCACAATCAGTAAGCCATCCTACAACAGTGGACCAATCGCTGCAAGTGATAAGGTGGAAGCACCCAAATTCTCCATTGACCCTGCATTCACCAAGGCCATTATCATCAATGCTGGAGAGACATTCAAGCTAGATGCTGATGTCCGTGGCAAGCCACTACCTACAATCAAGTGGTTTAAGGATGAAAAATCAATCGAGAATACACTCAGACTAGAGATCAAAAACACAGAAAAACATGCAATGATTGTCATTAAGGACTCTGTTAGAATTGATGGTGGAATTTACACACTCCAGCTGACAAATGAGGCTGGCAGTGAAACTGTTCCATTCAAGGTCGTGGTCCTGGACAGGCCTAGTCCATGTGAAGGACCTCTCCATGTCGCTGGAGTAGCTGAAGATAGATGCACACTGGTATGGCACGCCCCTCTACATGATGGAGGTAGTCCTATTACACACTATGTCATCGAGAGAAGAGAGACTAGCCGTCTAGCTTGGACTGTTGTTTCAAACAGCTGTGAAACCACGTGCTACAAAGTCACCAAATTACTGGAAGGCAATGAGTATATGTTCCATGTCATGGCAGTTAACAGTTATGGTGTCAGTGAGCCACTGGAGTCTGGCGGAGTGATTATGAAGACTCCATTTGTTCCTCCTGGTCCACCTCACATTGAAGATGTGTCCAACATTGCTCATGATGGCATGACCATCACTTGGTCAGCCCCTGAGACTGATGGCGGAAGTGAAATTACCAATTACATAATTGAAAAGAAGGACAGAACTGGAATTAAATGGACCAGATGCAACAGACAGAAGGTCACTGACCTCTCCTATAGAGTTACAGGCCTAACCACCAACCATGAATATGAGTTTAGAGTGGCTGCTGAGAATGTAGTTGGAGTGGGAGAGCCAAGCCTTCAAAGTTCATACTACAAGGCCTGTGATCCCAAGTACAAACCTAGTGCCCCAGCATATGTGAATGTGACTGACTCCACAAAGAGTTCTATTACAGTGTCATGGGGTAAGCCTCTGTCTGATGGTGGCAGCGCCATTCAGGGATACATTGTTGAAGTCTGCAAGGCTGAGGAGGAGGAATGGACCATGGTTACTCCCCCCACAGGCCTGCGTGTCAACAAATATGAAATTACCAAACTTACTGAGAGTCAGGAGTACAAGATCCAGGTGTGTGCGCTGAACAAACTGGGAGTAGGTGAATCAGCAGCTCTCCCTGGAACAGCTAAGCCAGAGGAAAGGGTGGACCCACCACAGATCCACCTTGACTCTGAGCTGAGGAAGGGCATCACTGTGAAAGCTGGTGGATCTGTTAGAATCCATATTCCATTCAAGGGCAGGCCAACACCTGAGATTAAGTGGACTAAGGATGAGGGAGACCTGACTGAAAAGGTGGTTGTTGAGAAAGCTCTCAACTTCACTCAGCTGTCCATTGACTCGTGTGACAGGAGTGACTCAGGAAAATACACCCTGAGCCTGACGAACAGCAGTGGCTCTGTGTCTGAGTTTGTTGTTGTTAAAGTCCTGGATACACCTGGGTCCCCTCAGAACCTTGTGGTTAAAGAAGTCAAAAAGGACTCTGTCACTCTTGTGTGGGATGCCCCACTGATTGATGGAGGTTCCAAAATCAAGAACTATGTCATTGATAAACGTGAATCAACCAGAAAAGCATATGCAAATGTCTCCACAAAATGCACCAAGACAACATTCAAAGTTGAGAATTTGATTGAAGGCGCTATGTACTACTTCAGAGTCATGGCTGAAAATGAATATGGAATTGGCCAGGGTGTTGAAACAAAGACAGCTTCCAAGGCCTCTGAGGTACCACTACCTGTTGGAACAGTCTCCCTCATTGATGTCACCAAGGCCAGTGCCTCACTAGCCTGGGAAAAACCTGGGCATGATGGAGGCAGTAGAATTGGTGGCTATCTAATTGAGATGCAGCCTAAGGGTACAGATAAGTGGGGAGTTGCAGCAAATACAAAGACATGCGAAGGCACTGCCACAGGCCTTACAGCTGGAACAGAATATCTATTCCGTATCATTGCTTACAATGAGAAGGGAAAGAGTGAGCCAAAGGCACTTGCTGCACCCGTTGTTGCAAGTGACATGACCATGGAGCCAAGCATTAAGATGCAATTCAACACTTACAGTGTATTAGCTGGAAAAGATCTGAAGTTGGAGTTCCCTGTGCTTGGCAGGCCCAAACCTAAAGTCACCTGGACCAAAGATGGTCAGCCTTTGAAGGTAACATCCAGAGTCAATGTGGTAAACACTCCAACAACAACTGGAATTCAAATTACTGAGGCATGCAAGGAGGACTTTTGCAAATATTCCATTACTGCAACCAATACTGCCGGCACAGTCACTGAGGATGTGGCTGTCATTATCCTTGACAAGCCTGGTCCACCGACAGGTCCAGTCAAGGTTGTTGAAGTGAGCAACACCTTTGTCCATCTCTCCTGGGAGCCCCCACAGTACAAGGGTGGATGCCAGGTAAAGAACTATATAGTGGAGAAGAGAGACACTACTACCACAACATGGCAGTCAGTCACCACACAGATTGCTAGAACAGCTTTCAAGGTCACCAAGTTGAAGACTGGTGCTGAATACCAGTTCAGAATCATAGCTGAAAACAGATATGGAAAGGGTGTGCCTCTGGATTCCAAGGCCATTGTTGTGCAATATCCATACAAACCACCAGGGCCTCCAGGAACTCCATATGTGAAATCTGCAACTAAGGAAATGATGATCATTGAATGGAATGAGCCAGTCAATGATGGCGGAAGTACAGTTAATGGCTACCACCTGGAAAGCAAAGAGAGAAACAGCATCCTGTGGAACAAACTGAACAAGTCTCTCATCACTGATACTCAGTTCAAGATCTGCAATCTTGAGGAGGGTATTGGATATGAATTCAGAGTCTATGCTGAAAATATTGTTGGCATTGGCAGATGCAGTAAAGTGTCTGAGTCTTTTGTTGCTCGTGACCCATGTGACCCTCCTGGTGCTCCTGAAGCTGTATCTATTTCCAAGAACCTAATCAAGATTCATTGGACCAAGCCTCAGTATGATGGTGGCAGCAAAGTGAATGGATATATTGTAGAAAGGAAAGATCTTTCCTCGCCTGAAGGGCGCTGGGTAAGAGCTAACTTCACTAATATAATTGAGACCGAGTATACCGTCACTGGTCTGACAGAGAATGAGCAATATGAATTCAGAGTTATTGCAAGAAATGCAGCCGGAGTCTTCAGCGAGCCATCTGACAGCTCTGGACCTATTACTGCTACTGATGAAATTGAACCACCAAGGGCCTCAATGGATCCCAAATACAAGGATGTTATTGTTGTCAATGCTGGTGAACACTTGCTTCTTGATGCAGACATCTATGGAAAACCAATTCCTGATGTTGTCTGGCTAAAAGAGGGCAAGGAAATGGACAAAGCCCTGCGTATTGAAGTGAAAACTACACAGAAACGTGCAGCCATAGCTATCAAGGATGTGACCAAGCTTGATGGTGGCCACTATGACCTTGTCCTCAAAAATCTGGGTGGTACAAAAACCTTCCCTATCACTGTCAAAGTCCTTGATAAACCAGGTCCACCCACTGGTCCCATGAAGGTGGCAGGAATCATGGCTGACAGGTGCATCCTTGCCTGGTCTGAGCCAACTCTGGATGGTGGTGCTAGTGTCACTCACTATATCTTGGAGAAAAGAGAGACTAGCAGGTTGTCCTGGACAGTGGCTGCACCAAATATCAAGGGTCTGTACTATAAACTAACAAATTTGCTCCATGGAAATGAATACATTTTCAGAGTCAAAGCAGTCAACAAATACGGTGTAGGTGATTATCTTGAGTGTGAACCCATCATTGCACGCAATCCTTACAAGCCACCCAGTGCTCCTGGAACTCCAGAAGCAAGTCAGATCACAAAGGACTCTATGGTTCTGTCATGGACTGCTCCAGAACAGACTGGTGGAGCTGACATTGAAGGCTATCACCTTGAAAAACGGGACAAAGACAGTGTAAGATGGACAAAATGCAACAGACAAAAGCTGACTGACACCCACTTCAAGGTCACAGGTCTGATGACAGACCACTTCTATGAGTTCCGTGCTGCTGCTGAGAATGAGGCTGGAATGGGAGACCTCAGTGAATTGTCCCTATTCTACAGAGCATGCGATGCCACAACACCACCTCGACCTCCACACCATCCTAAAGTGACAGACTACACAAAATCTTCTGTGTCTCTGTCCTGGGGCAAACCTGAATTTGATGGTGGTGCCTACATCAAGGGCTACATCGTTGAAATGAGGGAGTATACACCAGTGCCTGAATCCACAGAGGAGACAGAAGTAGCACCATCAGTAGAGGCACCAGTTGAAAAAGAATGGACCATGTGCACTCCACCGACTGGAATTCAAGCCACTAAACTCACTATCACAGACCTGAAGGAGGGTGGAGAGTACCAGTTCCGTGTCTGTGCTATCAACTCTGAGGGAGTGGGGGAGGCTGCTAATGTCCACGGCACTGTGGTTACTTTTGACAGGGTAGAAGCACCAGAGATCGAGCTGGATGCTGATCTCAGAAAGGTGGTATCTGTCCGTGCTGGTGGAACTCTGCGTCTGTTTGTCACCATCAGAGGAAGGCCTGAACCTGCTGTGAAATGGGAGAAAGTTGAGAGTACTCTCACAGAGCGTGCTGTAATTGACACCACCAGTTCATACACCATGCTTGTCATTGACAATGTTAACCGCTTTGACAGTGGCAAATACTCACTAACACTGGAGAACAGCAGTGGTGCAAAATCTGCTATTGTTGCAGTGAGAATTTTGGATACACCAAGTGCACCACAAAACTTTGCTGTGAAGGAACTCAAGAAAGATTCAGTAAC
This sequence comes from Enoplosus armatus, assembly GCF_043641665.1. Taxonomy (NCBI): domain Eukaryota; kingdom Metazoa; phylum Chordata; class Actinopteri; order Centrarchiformes; family Enoplosidae; genus Enoplosus; species Enoplosus armatus. The sequence continues at coordinate 24,986,026 of NC_092190.1, read as the reverse complement.
TCTAGCCTGGGATACCCCGCTTACTGATGGTGGTTCTAAAATCACAAACTACATTGTAGAGAAGAGAGAGTCTGTCAGGAAGGTATATACTACTGTCACCAGCAACTGCACAGCCAACTCATTCAAGATTGAAGAGCTGCCTGAGGGTGGCATTTTCTACTTCAGAGTCTGTGCTGTTAATGAATATGGCCAAGGACAGATGGTTGAAACCAAAGAAGTCAAAGTGTCTGAGGTACCTCTGCCACCAAGCAAGGTTACTCTTGTAGATTTGACAAAGACCAGTGTGTCACTGGCATGGGGCAAACCTGCTCATGATGGTGGAAGCAAAGTAATGTGCTACAATGTAGAATTTAAGCCTAAGAGTGGAGATAAATGGGGCACAGCATGCACAGTCAAGGTGTCTGAAGCAACTATTCCTAATCTGACTCCTAATGAAGCCTATTTATTCAGAGTTCTTGCAATCAATGAAAAGGGTAAGAGTGAGCCAAAGGATCTTGGCCCGCCTGTGGTTGCAAAGGATGTTGCAATTGAACCATCTATAAACTTACTGTTTACCACATACAGTGTGAAGGCTGGAGATGACCTCACTCTTGAGGTTCCAGTAAGAGGCAGGCCAAAGCCTGTTGTATCCTGGAAGAAGGATGGCCTTCCTTTGAAGCAAACATCATCAGTGACCATCTTAAACACTGCAACATCATCCAAAATTATCATCAAAGAGGCTAGCAGAGAACATGTTGGCAAGTATGAGATCACCCTTGCCAACACAGCAGGAACAGTCACAGCAGATATTGGAGTTGTTGTCCTTGATAAACCAGGTCCACCTAAAGGTATCAAGGTGGATGCTGTGACCTCAGACAGCATTACACTGTCCTGGTCTCCACCAGATTATGATGGTGGCTGCTCCATCAGTAACTATATTGTGGAGAAGAGAGACACAAACACACAAGAATGGCAGATGGTAGCAAGTAATGTTGCCAGAACATCTTTCAAGGCTGGCCGTTTGACACATGGAGCAGAGTACCAATTCCGTGTGTATGCAGTCAACCGTTATGGAAAGAGTACACATCTGGATTCACCTGGAATCACTGCTCAGTATAACTTCAAACAACCTGGACCTCCCTCCACGCCTATAGTGAAGTTGGCCACAAAGTCTTACATGTTGGTGACTTGGAATGAGCCAGTCAATGACGGTGGTAGTCCCGTTGTGGGCTACCATCTGGAGAGGAAGGAGCGTTCTAGCATTATTTGGACAAAGATGAACAGAGGAATGATCAAAGATACAGAATACAAAGTCAATGGAATTGAAGAGGGCATGATGTATGAATACCGTGTCTATGCTGAAAATGTTGCTGGTATCGGTAAATGCAGCAAGGCCTGTGAAGGGGTAGCAGCCAGAGATCCATGTGACCCTCCAGGCACACCTGTGGTCACTGCCATTACCAGAACATCTGTTTCCTTGTCTTGGGAGAAACCAGAGTATGATGGTGGAGCCAAGGTTTCTGGCTACATCATTGAACGAAGAGACCTTCCTGAAGGACGCTGGACAAGGTGCAACTTCACCAATGTGCCTGAGACCCACTATGATGTGACAGGCCTTACAGAGAACAGCCAATATGACTTACGTGTTATTGCTAAGAATGCAGCTGGATTGTTCAGTGAACCATCTGACAACACTGGCCCCATCACTGTCAAGGATGATGTGGATCCACCACGCATCATGATGGATGTCAAGTTCAGAGAGACAGTGTTTGTGAAAGCAGGAGAAACTCTGAAGATTAATGCTGACCTTGCTGGACGTCCTGTCCCTGTCATTTCCTGGACCAAGGATGGCAAAGAAATTGAGCTGAGAGCCAGAATACAGATTGTTTCAACAGATACCAGCACTTCTGTCATTGTGAAAGATTGCATCAGAAGAGATTCTGGACAGTATGCCCTGACTTTACAGAATATTGCTGGAACAGTTACAATGCCAATAAACTGTGAGATCTTAGATAAGCCAGGACCCTCAGCAGGACCTCTACAGATCACTGGTCTCACAGCTGAGGAGTGCACTCTATCATGGGGTCCTCCTCAGGAGGCCGGTGGTGCTGACATCACACATTATGTTATTGAGAAGCGTGAGACCAGCCGCTTGGCATGGACAATGGTGAAGGGAGACGTCACAAAAACATACTTGAAAGTTACAGGACTGCTCAAGGGCAACGAATATATCTTCAGGGTTTTGGCTGTCAACAAGCATGGGCTTGGTGAGGCTCTGGAGAGTGATGCTGTCAAGATTACAGATCCATACACTTTTTCCACTGCTCCAACTAGTGTTGATGTCACTGCCATAACTGGAGGTTCGATGACCCTCACCTGGTGCAAGCCAGCTAGTGATGGAGGCAGTCCCATCACTGGATATGTGATTGAGCGCCGTGAGAAGACAGGTATGCACTGGATCCGTGTGAACAAAAATCCTGTTATTGAATGTACCACAGTAGCAACCAAACTGCGCAAGGGTTGTGAGTATGACTTCAGAGTCTATGCTGAAAATGCTGCTGGTCTGAGTTCTCCAAGTGAACGGTCTGCATCATTCAGAGCAGTAGATCCTCTGGTTGTTGCTTCTCGCCCAACCAAGCCAAAGATTGTCAGTTCAACCAAGGACAGTGTGTCCATTATCTGGAAACCACCAACAGATGACGGTGGTGCTCCCATCCTTGGATACAGTGTAGAATACAGAGACTACATCCACAAACCAGAGCCAGAGGTTGAGGGAGAAGAGGAAGAATATTATGAGGAGGAGGAAGAGGAGGTATCTGAATCACCTGAAGAACTTGCAAGATGGGTTGAGGCTGTCTCTCTTACCAAGAGCTTGGAGTTCACAATCACTGGACTAAAGACAGATGCAGAATATGAATTCTGTGTCAAGGCAATAAACAAAGTTGGCAGCAGTGCACGTAGCCCCTATTCAGATGCAGTTGCAGCAATGGACAGAACTGCAGAGCCATCATTTGATGTTGACATTGAGTTGCGTAAAGTACTCATTGTTAAGCATGGCACAGCATTTACTCTAAATGTACCATTCAAGGGCAAACCCGTGCCATCAGTGGCATGGGCCAAAGAGGCCGTTGATCTAAAGGTCAGAGGAACCGTTGAATCAACAGAATCTAGCACTTCACTGACCATTGAGAAGTCAACTAGAAATGACTCTGGAGAGTACTGCGTGACAATTGAGTCATCTTTGGGAAAAGCAACATTGCCCATGGTTGTCAAGGTGCTTGACTCTCCGGGACCCCCTGTCAATGTTATAGTTTCAGCAGTGACCAGGGATTCTGCAACCCTCACTTGGGAAGCTCCGGAGAATGATGGTGGTGATGCAGTGAAGGCCTACCATGTTGAAAAACGTGAGGCCAGTAAGAAGGCCTGGGTGTCTGTGACCAGCAACTGCCATGCACTGACTTACAAGGTGGAAGACTTACAGGAGGGAGCCATGTATTACTTTAGAGTTATTGGAGAAAATGAGTATGGAGTGGGTGTCCCTCAGGAAGCAAAGACTGGAACAAAGATCACAGGTAACATATGAACAGACACTTTTTAAATGTTGTAGCTGTTGATTTTATACAACCTTTATCATGTTGACAAAATGTGCTTCATGAAAATGTCCTACTGTCTGTTACAGAGGTACCAAGTCCACCCATGAAACTTGGAGTTGCAAATGTGACCAAGGACAGCATTACGATTGCCTGGACAAGACCAGAATACGATGGTGGTAGCAGAGTCACTGGTTACCTTATTGATGCCATGGAGAAAGGACAGACCAAGTGGGTGAAGTGTGCCACTGTGAGGACCATGACCCACACCATCAAGAGCCTGAGGGAGGGTGCTGAGTACTTCTTCAGAGTCCGTGCTGAGAACCATGCCGGACTGAGTGAACCAAAGGAGATGATCGTACCCGTTATTGTCAAGGAAATACATGGTATTATCTCTAGCCTTACTACTACATTTTGATATTGGTTATGTTATTCATATTTAGTTCATATATAATTTATATTGCCCCTAGAAAACATGATGTCATGCATAAATAATAACAATTTTATGGATGGATTCATTTTTCTCAAAGGTAATACATGATGTAAAATAATGACTGGAAATGCTGTATTTCCATGTAATGAAAATGTATTTTTATACTGATACTTTTTGAAAAGGCATGTCATTTTTGGAAAACGCAATTTGATGGGGGTACTAGTTTTAATGTGACATTGCTTATAACATTCCTCTTATTTTTTCAACAGAGGCTCCAGATTTTGACCTGAAGAACTACCCTAAGAATACAGTTTATGTGAGAGCAGGATCCAACCTAACCTTTGAGATTCCTCTCACCGGCAGACCCATGCCTAAGGTGACCATTTCCAAGAACAATGTTGTCATCAAGGGATCCAAGAGGTTGTTAACAGAAGTAACTCCTGACAGTTTAATCATCACCCTAAATGAGAGCATTTCAAGTGATGCTGGCAAATATGAAGTCACCGCCTCAAATGCAGGAGGTACCACCAAGATCTTCATTATCTTTGTTGTGCTGGACAGACCCGGACCTCCTGTTGGTCCAGTCGAGATTGGGGAGGTTGGAGAGACCACAGTATGTCTGAAATGGGCTCCTCCTGAGTATGATGGTGGCAGCCATGTTAGCAACTACATTGTTCTGAAACGTGAAACCAGCACTCCTTCCTGGGCAGAGGTGTCAACTAGCATTGCCAGAAGCTCAATCAAGGTGACTAAGCTGACCAAGGGAGAGGAGTATCAGTTCAGAATCAAGGCTGAGAATCGCTACGGTGTCAGCAACCACATTGACAGCAAGCCAGTCATGATAAAGCTTCCATACAGTAAGTCAATATACTTGAATGCAAGACAAAAAATAGGTGTAGCTTTGATGACTTGATCACATTTTTGTTGATTACAAACTGATGTATGTGGAGGAAAAATAATACTCACATGAATGCTGTCCATTACAGCCATTCCTGGACCTCCATCCACACCATGGCTCGGCTTTGTGTCTAGAGAGAGCCTGACAGTCTGCTGGAATGAGCCAGTCAATGATGGTGGAAACCCTGTGATTGGATATCATCTCCAGATGAAGGAGAGGAGTAGCATCCTCTGGCAGAAGGTCAACAAGACAGCAATCTCAGGAAACCAGTGGCGAGTCACAAACATTTGCCCTGGCCTCATCTATGAATTCAAGGTGGCAGCTGAAAATGCTGCTGGTGTTGGAAAGATGAGCAAAACCTCTGAAGAGGTGCTTGCTATTGATGCCTGCGGTAAGTGTTTCTAATTATCTCCAGTTTTAAGGAGATCCACAACCATAAATATGGTTATAGAGCTTACACTAAAAACTATTTAATGTTGTTTCATTAAAATTGCATCTTTCTTACTTTAATGTTACAGAGCCCCCAGCAAATGTTCGTATCACAGAGGTCACCAAGAACTCAGTCAGCCTAAGCTGGCAAAGGCCTCCATACGATGGTGGCAGCAAGATTACTGGCTACAGTCTGGAGAGAAGAGAAGCTCCCAATGGCAGATGGGTGAAGGCCAACTTCACAAACATCATTGAGATGGGCTTCACTGTATCCGGACTCAACCAGGATGAGTCTTATGAGTTCAGAGTATACGCCAAGAATGCTGTTGGGTCTGTCAGCAACCCATCTCTCATTGCTGGTCCAGTGACTTGTGTCGACGCATGTGGTGAGTTATTGATTCATATCTATGGTTACTTGTCTTGTTTACTTTTATTGGATTTATTTATAGATTATTTAAATTAATATCCTATGTCCCACAGGTGCCCCAGCCATTGACCTTCCTCCAGAATATCTGGATGTGGTTCAGTACAAGGCTGGAGCTTCAGTTAAGCTTAGAGTTGGAATCATTGCCAAGCCTCTGCCAACCATTGAGTGGCTCAAGGATGGAAAAGAGCTGGTAGCAACCTCTACCATGTCTGTTGAAAACACAACTGACTCTTCTGCTATTCTGATCAAGGATGCAACTCGCCTTCATACTGGCTCATATGAGGTCAAGATCAAGAATGTTCTGGGCTCGGCATCTGCAACAATCAGGATTGAAATCCTAGGTATTTAGAAATTCTTGTCTCACACCCTCATATGTCCATAATTCCGAATTCCTAATCAATTTGAATCCAGATATTCTAACTTAAAAAAAGTCTGCCACCATCCCTGTATTTAATGTTCATATGCTCTTCCTTTTTTCCCCTCTCCTTAGACAAACCTGGACCCCCAGCTGGCATCATTAACTTCAACTCCATCACAGCAGACAAAATCATATTCAGCTGGGAGCCTGTGCCCGAATCTGACCAGGGAGGTTTCAAGGTGACCCACTACATTGTTGAGAGGCGCGAAACCAGCCGAGTGGTCTGGTCAACAGTTTCAGACAAGCACGAGCAGACACATGTCACTGTCGGCAAACTGGTACGCGGAAATGAATATGTGTTCCGCGTTATGGGTGTTAATAAGTATGGAGTTGGAGAGTCACTGGAGTCTGAGCCTGTCATCGCTAAAAACGCCTTTGGTAAGTTTTGGGCTGTTGAACGCTGTGGATATGATTATTAATGTGAATAAGTCATAGTAGGTTTTATGATTGAGCTTCTACAGTTGTCTAGTTCTTTACATTTTCACACCAAATAATTACTCTGCAGCAATTATCCCATGTCTTTGTCATCGTTTTTCCAAATTCTTTGCTTTCATGAGAAAAAAATTTAGAACATTTTTCATCAAGGTTGTTACTTATATTATAATTTGTATATTCTTAATGTGTTTGTTATACATTTTATAGTAACTCCTGGGCAGCCTCATACTCCTGAGGTGAATACCATCACCAAGTCCACCATGGTGGTAGAATGGGAAAAACCAGGTGTAGATGGAGGTAGCACCGTGACAGGCTACTACCTGGAGAGACGCGACAAGAAGAGCTTGCGCTGGATTAGAGTTTACAAAGACCCTGTCACTGACATCAAACAGACTATCTACCATCTGACAGAAGGAAACGAGTACCAATATCGTGTGTGTGCCATTAACAAGGCTGGAGAGGGACCGTTCTCTGATTTATCAGACTACTACAAGGCGGCTGACCCAGTTGGTAAGTGGTCTAACATTCACAGACTTCCAACAAAAACAAGAAAAAAGTACATCCCCACCTAACAAATACATTTTACTTACAGATACACCAGATGAGCCTTGCAAGCTGAAGGTGGTGGACTCCACCAAGACATCCATAACTTTGGGTTGGTCCAAGCCAGAATGGGATGGAGGCAGTGAGGTTACCAGCTACATGGTGGAGAAGCTTGTTGAAGGAGAGCAAGAATGGGCTAAGATTACCTCCAAGGGAGAGGTCAAGACAACAGAGTACACAGTTCACGACTTAAAACTAGATGTCAACTACTATTTCAGAGTCTCTGCTGTAAACTGTGCTGGCCGTGGAGAGCCTCTGGAGATGACTGAGCCGGTGCAGGCAAAGGATATCCTGGGTAAATTAATCAGTGACATTGAAAATGTGAAGTGTGTTCAGTTTACAACACGTATGTCTTTGGTCTTATCTTGCTCGCGCATAGCAGTCCCTGTTTGACCTTGATTGTGTTTCATGATTTTCACAGAGGAGGCCCAGATTGATTCGGATGTGGCCATGAGAACTCACTACATTGTGAAGGCTGGCAAGGATGTGGAGCTGTCTGTTCCTCTGAAGGGCAGACCTGCTCCAACTGCTTCCTGGAGCAAGGGAGAAGAATGCATCGATTGCAACCCCAAATATGAGTTCCACCACTCAGACACTACCACATGCCTTGTTATGCGTGAGGTGACCAGGCTTGACACTGGAAAGTACATTGTAAAGATAGAGAATGGTGTGGGAGAGCCCAAGACACTGACCCTGTTTGTGAAGGTTCAGGATACTCCAGCTCAGTGCAGGAATCTCATCCTGAAGGATGTGACCCGTGGAAAGGTCACTCTCTGCTGGGAGCCTCCACTCCTCGACGGCGGTGCTGAGATCACAAACTACGTTGTTGAGAAGAGGGACTCCTCCAAGAGATCCTACTCTGCAGTGACAAGCAAATGCATAGACACAACATTCACCATCGAAGATCTTTCTGAAAAGACATCCTTCTTCTTCCGTGTGTTAGCAGAGAATGAGAACGGTGTTGGTGATCCATGTGAAACACTTGAGCCCATGAAGGCTACAGAGACTCCAGGACCAGTCAAGGAGGTCTCTATGAAGGATTCATCCAAGACTTCTGTCACTCTGCAGTGGCTGAAGCCCGATTATGATGGTGGCAGTATCATCTCTGACTACATCATTGAGAAGAAGCTCAAGGATGAGGAATGGTCATTGGGAGGAACCAGCAGACAGTGTGAGTTTGAGGTGAAGAAACTCAAGGAGCACTCAGACATGTTCTTCAGAGTTGCCGCCAGAAATGAGAAGGGACAGGGTGACTTTGTTGAGATTGGGCCTATCAAGGTCATTGACTACATCATAACACCTGAGGCAAACCTTGCAGAGTACCCAGATGGCAGCATAAGTGTTCGCCTGGGTCACAATGTGCACATTGAGTTGCCATACAAAGGTAAACCCAAACCTTCTGTACTGTGGTTGAAGGACAACCTGCCTCTGAAGGAGAGTGACCAAGTCCGCTTCAAGAAGACAGAAAACAAAGCCACTCTGATGATTAAGAATGTGAAGAAGGAGAATGAGGGCAAATTCACCCTGACCCTTGACAATAAGGTCAACAGGAGATCCTTCCACATCCATGTCATCACACTTGGACCACCATCAAAGCCTGTTGGACCCATCCGCCTGGATGAAGTGAGAGCTGAGAGCATCATGATCTCCTGGGATGAACCTAATGACGACGGTGGTGGAGACATCACCTGCTACACTGTGGAGAAGCGTGACACCTCTCAGTCTGACTGGAAGATGGCATGCTCCAGTGTACAGGGAACTCAGTTCAAAGTCCCCAACTTGATCAAGGGTGTCCAATACCAGTTCAGAGTGTGTGCTGAGAACAGATACGGTGTAAGCGAGCCTCTGGTCTCACAGATGGTCATTGCCAAGCACCAGTTCAGGCCTCCAGGCCCACCAGGCAAGCCTGTTGTGTACAATGTCACCAATGATGGCATGACCATCCAGTGGGAGAAGCCCATCTATGATGGTGGTACCCCCATCCAGGGCTTCCATGTGGAGAAGAAAGAAAAGAACAGCATCATGTGGCAAAAGGTGAACACTGTGCTGGTCAAAGAAACAGATTACAGGATCTTGGGACTCATTGAAGGCCTCGAGTACTCCTTCAGAGTCTACGCCCAGAATGATGCTGGCTTCAGTCGAATGAGTGATGAGAGCAAGCCAACCATGGCTGTCAGTCCTGTTGGTGAGTGCTTATTCAGACAATTACATTATTCTGTTTCCTTGTTACACTTACATACATCCTATTGGAACTATAATAAGTTGAGCAAAATCATTTCTGCTCTAAAACCTGACTAACAATTAGTTAGAATGAAACCACTTGATAAGTGGCTTGGTCAAACAAAAATCATTTAAAATATGTATTTCATGTCTTTCAGATCCTCCTGGCCAGCCCGACTACACTGATGTGACTAGTGACTCAGTGACCCTGAAATGGGATGCACCCAAACGTGATGGTGGTAGCAAGATTGCCAGCTACAGCATTGAGAAACGCCAAGGACATGGTCGCTGGTTCAAGGCCAACTTGACAGATGTACACGACTGCCAGTACACTGTCACTGGGTTGGCAACAAATGAGCGCTATGAGTTCAGAGTTATTGCCAGAAATGCCATTGGTGTCGTCAGCCCTCCCTCCAACTCCTCTGGCTTGATTGTGGTCAGAAGTGAGAATGGTGAGTAATGCAAAAAATTCAGATGTAGAGAAGGGGGCTTGTGATTGAAATATTAGCAGTTTAAATTTCAGAACTGGTGAGTAAATGTTGAAGGACACTGCATTCAGTAAAATTAAGTAAGTTTTAAGCTCAATGTTTTAAAGCTACATACCATATACTAATGCCTTCCCTTTTCCTCTCAACTAGCTCCTCCAAATATTGAGTTTGGCCCAGAGTACTTTGAGGGTTTGACAGTCAAGGCAGGGGAAAACATTAGGCTGAAGGTGACCATCACCGGACGCCCTGTTCCCAAGGTCGTCTGGTACAGAGACAGTGTGGAGGTTACCAAAAAAATGATGGACATAATCAACGTAGCTGGATCCAGCACCCTGTTTGTTAGGGATGCTGATCGTACACACCGCGGCCTCTACACTGTCGAGGCTACCAACGGATCTGGAAGCAAGAAGGAGAACATCCTTGTTCAAGTCCAAGGTATGCAGTTTTGACATTTTTCTCCTTATATTACAGGACAGTTGTTTACACCACTGTATTTATATATTTCTATTCTAACTTCAATCTCACACACCAACATAATGCAGACACACCTGGGGAGCCAGTAGGACCCATCACTTTCAGCCACATCTCAGAGGGCAAGTGCACTCTGTCTTGGAAGTCACCGGAGAATGACGGCTGCTCCGAAATTTCACATTTCATCATTGAGAAACGCGAGACCTCCAAGATCTCCTGGGCCTTGGTGTCTGATGAATGTAAGGAGTGCACTTTCAATGCAACCAAGCTCATCAAGACCAATGAGTACCAGTTCAGGGTCTCTGCTGTTAACAAGTTTGGAGTTGGCAGACCTTTGGAATCCAGCCCCATCATTGCACAGCTGCAATACAGTAAGTGGGAAGTTGGAAAGGCTTTTTTAATTTAATATTTAAGACAGAAAAATTAGATTTTTATGTTTTCGATATTAAGTCAATGCAGACATTGTTCTCATCTATCAAAATTGTTTCCCTCAGCTACTCCTGATGCTCCAGGCACTCCCGACGCTACTGAGGTGACAGGAGAGAGCATCACTCTGTCCTGGACCCCTCCAAAATCTGATGGTGGAAACCCCATTCAGTATTACATTCTGGAGAAACGAGAAAAGAAGACTGTCCGGTTCTACAAGGTGATTGCCAAGAAGCCCATCGTCGAATGTGCTCACAAGGTGCTCCACCTGACAGAGGATATGGAATATGAGTTCCGTGTGATGGCCGTGAATGATGCTGGTGTTGGAGCTCTTAGCAACATCTCTATGCCTATCAAAGCTGCCGAACCAAAGGATATTCCTTGTGCTCCATCTGTGATCTGTGTGTCCGACTCCACCAACACCTCCATAAGCCTGGAATGGACCAAGCCTGCAGACGATGGAGGCATGGAGATCCTGGGCTACATTATTGAGATGGTGAAGGGAGAAGAGACAGAATGGAAGAGAGTAAATGAGCAGCTGGTGGCAGAAACAAATTACGTGGTGACGGGTCTACAGACAGGAGCTGAGTACAAGTTCCGTGTTGCAGCTGTCAATCACGTGGGTAGAGGCGAGGACAAGGAGACTCCAGAGCCTGCTCAGGCTGTAGACAGGCTAACAGCACCACAGGTGGATATTGACGCCACCTTCAAGCAGACACACATTGTCAAGGCTGGAGGTTCTGTGTGCCTGGGTACCTACTTCAGAGGAAAGCCAATTCCCACTGCCACCTGGGTGAAGGAAGAAGGAGAGCTGGGTGTCATGTCAGAGATCACAACTACAGATGGCTACAGTTCTCTAAGTATTGAGAACTGCTCAAGAAACGATACAGGCAAATACACTGTTAACCTGGAGAATGCTAGTGGCAGCAAGGCCATTACATTCACTATAAAGGTCATGGACACTCCTGGGCCTCCTCAGGCTGTTGCCTTCAAGGAGGTGTCCAGAGGCTCAGTCACTCTTATCTGGGAGCCTCCTCTCAATGATGGTGGAGCCAGAATCCATCACTATATTGTTGAGAGACGCGAGGCTAGCCGCCGCACTTGGCAGCAGTCTGGTGGCAAGTGCACGCAGCATATGCTGAAAATTCAGGACCTGCTGGAGGGAGTGCCATACTTCTTCAGAGTCGCAGCCGAGAACCAGCACGGTGTGGGTGAGCCGTTTGAGCTGACTGAGCCTGTCATTGCCACCGCAGAGCCAGCATCTCCAAAGAGAATGGACATCCTAGACACCACAGACAACTCTGTGTCATTAGGCTGGCTCAAACCAGAGCATGATGGTGGTAGCCGCATCCAGTGTTATGTCATTGAGGCTAAGCCAAAGGGTACAGACAAATGGGTAGTTGTTGGCAATACCAATAATCTCACCTATGTGGTTGAAAGGCTCAACAAGGGCGATGAGTATGACTTCCGCGTGAAGGCTAAGAATGAAGCCGGCTACAGCAAGCCCAGGGAAACTCTGGCTCCTGCACTAGTCAAAGAGCCTCACATTGAACCTGTTGCTGACCTCAGCGAGATCACCAACCAGCTCATCACAAGCAGGTCTGGCAGTACTTTCACCATTGACGTTCCCATCAGTGGCAGACCTGCTCCTAAGGTCACCTGGAAGCTGGAGGAGATGAGGCTGAAGAGCTCAGACAGAGTCTGCATCAAAGTAACTAAGGACAGAACCAGTATCTCGGTCAAGGAGGCCATGAGAGGAGATGGTGGTAAATATTACCTGACTCTGGAGAATGTGGCAGGAACCAGGACCTTCACTATTGAAGTTAATGTCACAGCAAGACCCAGTCCTCCAACCGGACCCATCGAAATCTCATCCATCTCCTCGGAGTCCTGCGTCATTAACTGGCAACCACCAGAGGATGATGGTGGCACTGACATCACCAACTACATCGTGGAGAAACGTGAGTCTGGCTCCACCGCCTGGCAGCTGATCAACTCCAGCGTAAAGCGCACATCTCTCCACGTCAGTCACCTGACCAAGTACATGCAGTACACGTTCAGGGTCTCTGCCGAGAATAGATTTGGTGTCAGCAAGCACACTGAGTCTGAGACTATTGTCGCAGAGCATCCTTTCAGTAAGTACTACTCCATAAACTAACTTTTTAACTTATTCACCAATTTTATGAAGAACCATATACACATTTTGAAGTATTTCTTAGACTGTAAAGGCCTGTAAAAATGTATGTCTGAATCAAGTTGGAATTTAGTTGACTGTACTTAACAACAAAATCTCATTTTTCAATCACAGCACCTCCTGGCCCACCAACAAAGCCTTCAGTCTTCAATGTCTCGGCTAACACAATGACCCTGAAATGGGAGGAGCCCTATCATGATGGTGGAAGCAAGGTGACGGGCTACTGGATTGAAAAGAAGGAGAGGAACAATATCCTGTGGGTGAGGGAGAACAAGATCCCTTGCTTTGAGTGCTACTACAAGGTGGAGGGTCTGGTCGAAGGCCTGGAGTACCAGTTCAGGGTCTATGCCATGAACAGTGCTGGGCTGAGCAAAGCTAGTGAGGCCTCCAAGGGAGCAGTTGCTCAAAACCCAGTTGGTGAGTTTTAACACAGTTACTTTAGTTACTATTCAGTGGCTTTTTATTTAATGCTCCATTGCTCCAACATGCCTGACGAAATTTCCTGGTGTGTTTTTTAGATCCACCAAGTAAGCCAGAAGTCACAAATGTTACAAGAACCACTGTCTCCCTCAAATGGTCGGCTCCACTGAATGACGGTGGCAGTCCCGTTGTGGGCTACATCATCGAGCGTAAGCCGTACACTCTGACCGGTGAGGGCCGCTGGCTCAAGTGTAACTACACCAATGTGACAGACACTTTCTACACTGTCACTGCCCTGGGAGAGGGAGAGCCTTATGAGTTCAGAGTCATCGCCAAGAATGCCAACCAGGTCTTCAGCAAGCCCTCCGAGTCCACTGGCTCTGTGCAGTGCAAGACCGACTTTGGTAAGATCTGCATCTGTAATCGTTATACAATACCACCAATACAGCACACTTTCACACATCTGACGTTAACAATTCCTAAATAAAATGATAGATTAAACAGTCTGCTATTTCCTGTAGATTTAATTCAATGTGCATATATTACAGTCCCAACAAAGGAGTCCTGCCTTATTAATTAATTGTTTTATGACCATGTTCCTTTTTTCCACCCAACAGAGCCTCCAAAGGCCCAACTGGATAGCAAACTCCTGTCTGAAACCGTGAAGGTCAGAGCTGGTTCAGACCTGGTTCTGGACGCTGCAGTGGGAGGCAGGCCTGACCCCAAGGCTTCCTGGTCTAAGGGCAACAGGGAGCTGGAGTTGTGTGAAAAGTACCACCTACAATATACCCCCACCAGGGCCATGGCCATCATCAAGTTCTGTGACAGAGATGACACGGGAAAGTACATCCTCACAGTCAGGAACGTCAGCGGAACAAAGACTGCTGAGGTCAACGTCAAAGTGCTTGGTAAGTGAGAGTGCTTTGGTTTTCAAGCATTTCAAGCAATTTTATGCATTACTACTACTAATACTTGAAGTATTCATTTGTCATGGTTATCCAAAATGAATTACATTGAGTACATCTGTTTTTTCCAGACACCCCAGGAGTATGTGAAGGCAGCATTGAGATCAACAACATCACAGAGGAGTCGTGCACTCTGAGCTGGAAGCCTCCTCGCGAGGACGGTGGCGACGAGGTCTCCCACTACATCGTGGAGAGGCGGGACACCAACAGACTCAACTGGGTCATCATGCACGCCGAGTGCAAGGAGTTGACCTGCAACATCACCAGGCTGTTCAAGAACACAGAATACCTGTTCAGAGTCCGGGGAGTCAACAAATATGGAGCTGGAGTCCTTCTCCAGTCAGAGCCCATGGTTGCCAGAAACACTTTCAGTAAGAGTCAGATCATTGTGAAATAATACTCATAAACAATGACTTAAAAGTACAATATCGCAAAAAACTGAGGCCAAACAGATCGTCTTTTATTTTTAACCAAGAATCCCGTAAGATGAAATAAATCCTCATAATCTCTAACACTGAATTACCTTTCCTTTTCTCCAGCCGTACCAACTCCTCCTGGTGCTCCAGAGATCCTGGTGTCAGGAAAGGACTTTTCCACCATCGAGTGGCTGAAGCCAGAGAGCGATGGCGGCAGCCCGTTGAACCACTACCTGGTGGAGAGGCGCGAAAGAAAGAGTGCCCGCTGGGTGAAGGTGAACAGGGACGGAGCTCACCTGGACACCACACTGAAGGTGTCTGGTTTGACCGAAGGCAACATCTACCAGTTCAGAGTGACAGCCATCAACAAGGCCGGAGAGAGCGAACCCAGTGAGGTTTCTCTGTATGTTGTCTGCAGAGTGCCATCGTGTAAGTCTGGTTTGTTCAAGTCTCAGTGCCTAACATTGCAAATGCACTGAAGATCTGACTGATGATCTTAAATTTATAAATCAGATCTTTAAATCTCTATGTGACAGGATTAAGGGGTAATCATGTCCATTAACACAACAGTAAATCCTTTACAGATCTATTGATCTTCATTCCTGTATCCTCTCCTCTCAGGCACCCCTGCTCCTCCTTCTATCCCTCGTATCACCGACACCCATGCTGACAGCATCAGCCTGGCCTGGTCCCGCCCTGTGGAGGACGGAGGGGCTGAAGTGATTGGCTACATTCTGGAGATGCAGGAAGCTGGAGCAGAGGAATGGAAGAAGTCCCACGAAAAGACCCTGCGTGCTACAGAGTATGTGGTGACCGGACTTACTGCAGGCAAGAAGTATTGCTTCAGAGTGGCCGGCATCAACATCAATGGTACAGGAGACTTCAGTGAACCATGTGCTGAGACTGAGCCAGTGGAGAGAATTGGTAAGTGATCTGGAAAAGCATTACGATTACAAATACAGCAACTGACTTTAGGAATTTATTTATTAAAGAAAGATGAAATATTAGAGAGATGTCCCTTTTCATATATATACACAAGAATAAAAACGTGAAATAAAAATAGGAAATTCAGATTCAAAGTCAAAAATCACATTGATAAATAGAAATCAACATGCACGCCAAGTTCAAATTTGGTGTCACACGTCTTTTCTTCTCCAATGGAGTAAACATTATTTGCAAGTCTTTCATAAATTGATAACATTTGAATTCCCAACATAACAAGGCAGGGATTTATTAAGGGTGTCACAGTTTCTTTTCTAAATTGAAAAACTATCAAAATGAGCTTTTGATTCGAAATCTAAAGTGGGATCTGTGATTCTCCACCCCTGCCTGATGTCCGACATGGCGTATCTTACCGGTAACCTGCAGCTACACTTTTTGAGACACACAGGGCAGTGGTCAGACAGTCCCAGAGTGTCCGTTGCAAGCCTGCCAACGCCTGGCAGCACGTCAAAAAAAGTCAGTCCAGATCAGTCTTCTCTTCACCCACAACGCCATTTAATTCAATTGAAATGTATTTTATTTATACAGCACCAGATCACAACAAAAGTCATCTCATGACATTTTACAAATAGAGCAGGTCTAGACCAACTCTTTATAATGTTATTACAGAGACCCAACAGTTCCCACCATGAGCAAGCACTTTGGCGACAGTGGCAATGAAAAACTTCCTTTAAGAGGCAGAAACTTCGAGCAGAACCAGACTCTAGGTGGGCAGTCATCTTCTTTGACTGGTTGGGTTGGAGAGAGAGAAATTTACAAATTAACCATCCAGTACAGGAGGTAACATTAATGCCAGACTTTCCAGGACAAATTACAAAGCTGGAATTCTGACGTGATGTTTCACTATGTCTAAATTCGAGGAACTCCAATTTTGCACAGTAATTGCGGAAACCAAGAAAGTCTCGACTGAGCAGAGAACTTTTGTACGTACTGATACAGACTGAAATGACTGAGCCATGTACATTGGACTTTTGCACTGTCACTGCCTGTATAATTAACACTTTGGAGAACATAAATACCCCTATTAATTATCCACTTATCTCACACAGAAACTCCTGACTTTGAGCTCCACGATGACCTGAAGAAGACCATATGCCTGCGTGCTGCTGGCTCCCTCCGCCTATTTGTAAAAGTCACCGGTCGTCCCGCTCCCGCCCTCACTTGGAGTAAGCCTGGTGTTGACCTCCACAACAGAGGATTCATTGAAGTCACCAACACTTCCACCACGCTCATCATTGATAAGGTCCACCGCTACGATGCTGGCAAGTACACACTGGTGGCAGAGAACTCTGCCGGGAAACAGGAGGTCAACATTCTGGTCAAGGTCTATGGTAAGTCCATAAAAATGTAATTTAAAAAAATGAGTATTTAATTGAAATATGACATATTACATAAATGACTTGTACTAGAACATTTATTTTGCCATTGATTTTATGGAAAAATATTTTAACAAAATGTATTTTCATTGTTAGATACTCCTGGACCAACTGGACCAATAAAGATCAAAGAGCTGACAAAGGAGTCTGTTACCATCTCTTGGGAAGCCCCAACCGTGGATGGTGGTGCTCCTGTCAACAACTTCATCATTGAGAGGCGTGAGGCCTCCATGAGAGCTTACAAGACTGTCACCTCCAAGTGCAGCAAGACATCCTACAAGATTGACGGCCTGATGGAGGGCATGCTATACTACTTCCGGGTCCTCCCTGAGAACATCTATGGTATCGGTGAGCCCTGCGAGACTCCTGATGTCATCCTGGTTTGCGAGGTGCCTCTGCCTCCACAAAAGTTGGAGGTGATTGACGTCACCAAGAGCACCGTCATCCTGGGCTGGGAGAAGCCCGAGCATGATGGTGGCAGCAGATTGACGGGCTACATCATTGAAGCCTGCAAGTTTGGCACCGACAAGTGGATGAAGGTGGCCACACTAAAGACCACAGACTTCGAGCACACCATTGAGAAGCTGAATGAGGGCGAGCAATACCTGTTCAGAATCAAAGCAATCAACAGCAGGGGAGCTAGCCAGCCCAAAGAGCTTGTTACAGCCATAACTGTACAGGAACAGAGAGGTAACAGACACAAAAAAGTTTGTTTCCTGCTGTCAAACATAACATGTTTTGAAAATATTTTAGGCAAAAGCCTGTACATGGTTTGTATGAGTTAAATTTGAAAATACACTGCCCAGCAGTAAAATTTAGTATAACACAGCTCAGTTGACAATTTATTTCTCAACTGTTGATGTAAACTATAGTCATATGATTTTGGTATCTCTCTTTTTCCTTTCCAGTAATGCCTGTGGTGGACTTCTCCAGTATTCCTCAGAAGGTTGTAAATGTCCTGGCTGGCAAGACTCTGGAGCTGGACCTGCCCATCATCGGCAGGCCTCCTCCTGTTTGCTCCTGGTACTTCAGCGATAACAAGATAAAAATCACAGACCGTGTCAAGGTCAAGAGCACCGGCAAGTTCTCCAAACTGTCCGTGTCTGATACCACCATCAACGACACTGGTGACTACACCCTGGAGGTGAAGAATGCCGTTGGTGTTATCACAGAGGTCATCAAGGTCATCATCCTCTGTAAGAAATCATCCCTCATCTGTTGTTTTAGTTTCATTATTTATTGCTGATGCTTATCAAAAGCAAGTTACAATAAAGTATTTTATTAACATTTACCTTTTAGCCAATCAATTTGGCTTTAACCATTAATTCTGTTAATCCCCTTTTACCAGCTAAACCTGATGAACCAAAGGGACCCATCAGGTTTGATGAGATTGATGCCACCACCGTCACCTGCAGCTGGGATCCCCCAGTCAGAGATGGTGGAGCTCCCATCAGTGGCTATGTGGTAGAGCAGCGTGATGCTCATAGACCTGGCTGGGTGTCTGTCTGCGACTCCGTTAGCCGACCAACCTTCAAGTTTGACAACCTGATTGAGGGAGATGAGTATGTCTTCCGTGCAGCTGCCATTAATCGCTATGGCTCCGGAGAGTTCCTTCAGTCTGAGATTGTCACCTGTAGGAGCTTGAAAAGTAAGACTTGTGGCTTTTTTTAAGGCTACACATTTAGCTGATATTACTATAAAGACAGAATTATGTCAACAGAAGTATAGTACAGTAAGTTGTTTCCCTCCCTTCTTCACAGATGTGCCTGGACCTCCTGGCCGTCCAACCATCTTTGATGTTTCTCGTGACGGCATGACTGTGGCCTGGAACCCGCCAGACGAAGATGGTGGCCTTGAGGTTTCAGGATACATTATTGAGCGTAAAGAAGTCAGGTCTGACAGATGGGTGCGTGCCAACAAGAACCCCATTACCATGACCAGATACAGGTCGACAGAACTGATCGAGGGCTTGGAATACGAACACAGAATCACCGCCATCAATGCCAGAGGACTGAGCAAACCAAGCCTGCCATCCAAACCAGCAGTGGCAACAGATCCCATTGGTAGGAGAACTGTTTGAAAGCTTTGTTATTTATATATGAGATTTTTAGATAAAACTGAGCATTCATAGGTACAGTGGGTGGCATCAAAAGTCTTAAAAGAGCAAGTACAAACTCATATCTTTTGAGAGAATAGAAATATAGAAATGCTGACATACTGACATGCTTCTTTCCCCGCTTAGACCCACCTGGCTGTCCTCAGAACCCAAGGATCACCGATACCACCAAGTCATCTGTGTCACTAGCTTGGAGTCCTCCCGATGATGAGGGAGACGCACGGGTGGACGGTTACTTGATTGAGATGCAGAAGGTGGGAACCATGGCCTGGATCAAGTGCAACACCACACCATCTCTAATCTGCGAGTACACACTGACCAACATGCCACAAGGAGAGGAGTTCAAATTCCGTGTGATGGCCTGCAATGCTGGCGGCTCCGGAGAGCCTGCTGAAGTACCTGGAACTGTCACTGTGACTGAGATGCTTGGTAAGGACACAGAGGTTACATTAACTACACCTGCACTAAGATCATTTGTATATATTTAAAACTAATATAGAATAAAAATGACTTTTGTAACTATCATTGTTCCCCAGAATCTCCTGACTATGACCTGGAGCTCAAATACAAAGACATGTACGTGGTCCGCCAGGGGGGGGTGGTTAGACTCTCTGTGCCCATCAAGGGTAAACCTCACCCAACCTGCCAGTGGTCGAAGGATGCCGGTGCAGTCTCCACCAAGGCCATGATTGCCTCCACCGAGGACACCAGCGAGCTGGTGATCAAGGGAGCCGAAAGGAGTGACTCTGGCGTATACGACCTCCTGCTGGAGAATAGGGTTGGCAAGAAGAAGGCCCAAATCAAGGTGAAGGTCATTGGCCGCCCAAGCGCTCCAGAGGGTCCAATGGTCTTTGAGGAGATCCAGGCCAACTCTGTCAAGGTGTCCTGGAAGGTGCCCACGGACGACGGTGGCTCAGATATCCTGGGTTATATTGTAGAAAGACGTGAGGCAACCAGAAACGCCTGGTACACCGTGGACTCTAGAGTGACTGACACTCAGCTGTTTGTCAAGGGCCTGAAGGAAGGAACAGAGTATCACTTCAAGGTCACAGCTGAAAACTCCTTCGGTATCAGCTCCTCTCTGAAGTCGGATCAGCCACTGGTGCCCAAGACTCCTCTTTGTAAGTACTCCTCTTCTTCAGTCTTAGGTATCTTTGAACAGATTAAGATCATTCAGTTATTACTTAAATAATTATCTGTGGTTTTTGAACCAGGTCCCCCTGAGCCTTCAAGTACCCCACCAGAGATCATGGACGTCACAAAGAGCTCTGTGGCATTAGCCTGGTCCAGACCAAAGGACGACGGTGGTTCTGCCATTATTGGCTACTTTGTTGAGTACAAGGTGGTGTCCACTGAGACGTGGTCCCGCCACCAGACCAAGATCACCTCCACCATGTTTACTCTGCCTGGACTCACCCCTGATGCAGACTACCAGTTCCGTATTGTTGCTGTCAATAACATTGGCGAGAGTGAGGCTGGTCCTGTGTCTGACCCAGTCACATGCAAGGATCCATTCGGTGAGTCTCCTCTCTTAATGAAATGTAACTACTGATTATTAATAGTACAGTAATTATTATATGTAATTTTAATGAACATGGGACAATCAGATGTGAAATCTAACAATCAGAGTTTTACAGACAAAAAAAAACTGAATAAAAAAAGATGGAGTGGTTATTGTTGGTGACAGTCACAAAAAGAACTGTTGATTAAGCTAACTTTTTTTTTTTTTTTTTTTTTTTTCATTCTTTCCAGACAAGCCAAGCCAACCAGGCGAGATAGACACAGTGAATGTGATGAACAACTTCATCACCATCCGTTGGCAAGCTCCAGAGTGCGATGGTGGAAAGGAGGTCCTGGGATACTGGGTGGAGTACAGGAAGTCCATCGAGAGCACCTGGAAGAAGTGCAACAAGCAGAGGCTTAAGGAAAAGGAGTTAACCATGCCTGGACTGGCTGAGGCCACAGAGTATGAGTTCAGAGTGTTTGCTGAGAATGAGACAGGAATGAGTAGACCTCGTAGGACTGCCACATGCATCAAGACCAAACTGAGTGGTGAGTACACTGAAGTATACTGTGTTAAATAATTTCTAGGCATTTACCCAACTTGCTTGCCCAGAATGACTTCACTATGAGACATTACTAAACGTAATACATGTTTCTTAAATATACCTCCTTGTATGTACAGTTGAAACTAAACCAAGCCTGAGAAAGGAAATGGATGAAGTAACCGCCAAGCTTGGCCAGCCTGCTGTCATGAAGTGCCAGATTATTGGCAGACCTGTCCCTGACATCAAGTGGTATCATGCTGGCAAGGAGATTGTTGAGTCCCGCAAGTATGAGATGAGCTCTGATGGCCGCAACCACTCCCTGTCCATCATGACGGACCAGCAGGAGGATGAGGGAGAGTACACTTGCAAGGCCATCAACGATGCTGGAGAAGCCGACACCACAGGCATCCTGGTGTTGGAGGCTGCTTCATCCTTCCACCCTGACTACCCACTGAAGGAAACATACTACGCCGGCCTAGGAACCACTCTGCGCATCCATGCCGTCTACATCGGCCGCCCTGAGCCAAAGATCATGTGGCTGCATGGGGCAAAGACCCTGGAGAACACAGAGGACATTAGCATTGAGACCACTGAGCACTACACACACCTGATCATCAAGAACGTGCAGCGCAGAGTCCATGGAGGCAAATACAGGATCAGACTGCACAACCACTTCGGCAGGGCTGACACCGCATTTAATGTTGAAATTTATGGTATGTTCATGTACATTTACTACAGTGAGTGCAACAAAGCATGCATTTTAAAGGTGGTATTATCAGATTTAGAATTAATATCTAATATCTCTGTTTCCAGACAAACCTGACATGCCTCAGGGTCCCATTGCGCTAGATGCCCTCCTGAAGAACTCTGTCATCATTAGCTGGAAGCCTCCCACGGACGACGGAGGTTGCATGATTACCAACTACATTGTGGAGAAGCGTGAGGACAAGGAGGGCACTGAGTGGGAACTAGTGTCGTCATCCATCAATGGCACATCTTGCCGTGTGCCCAACCTCATTGACAGTGCTGGATACTTCTTCCGTGTGTATGCCCAGAATCGCTATGGCAACAGCGAACCACTGGAACTCACTTCACCTATCCTTATCAAGAGCCAAATGGGTAAGTTTAATCCAGTATACATTTTTAGTTTCAAGTACTTCATAAATTCATGTCTACGAATGTAAGCCTGGAACTGTAATACAGTTATTCATCAATTTATACGTAAAGAGATACCCCACATTGTGGAAAAGTACTGACAATGGGTTTATAAATTCCTGTCCACAGAGAAACCATCACCACCTCTGTCACCAGTTGTTTCTGGAATCACCAAGGACTCCTGCGTGGTTTCCTGGAAGCCTCCACTCAGCGATGGCGGCTCCAAGATCAAGAGCTACTGCCTTGAGAAGAAGCACAAGAAAGACAAGAAGGAATGGAGTGAATGGACTCCAGTAACCACAGATGAGATCAAACAGACAGTGTTCTCCGTCAAGCGTCTGACAGAGGGCATCGAGTACATCTTCCGTGTGAAGTGCGAGAACCTTGGTGGACAGAGCGACTACAGCGAGGAGACCACTCCATTTGCTCCAGCAACAGCCGTCGAGATCCGTGCTCCTGCCTTCAAGGAAGAGCTGAGGAACATGAGTGTCAAGTACAAAAGCAATGCTACCCTTGTCTGCAAGATCATAGGACAGCCCAAGCCTGTAATTAAATGGTTCAGAAGAGGAAAGGAGATCCACTCTGATGGAAAGAAGATCAAGATCCAGGAGTTCAAGGGAGGTTACCACCAACTGGTCATTACCGAGGCTGATGAGGAAGACTCCACTGTGTACCAGATCAGGGCGACCAACCAGGGAGGCTCGATCTGTGCTACAGTCTCTCTGGATGTTGAAAGTAAGTTCAAAGATACCCAATTTCTCCAACTAGCCCAGTGTTTTCTAGAACTGACTTATACAAAACCAATGTAAATAAAACATGACCTCTCATGACATGACTATTTCTTTAATTTCTAGTCCCTGCCAAGATCCACTTGCCAAAGAACCTAAAGGACAAGGAAGCCATCCCTGCCCTCCGTGGAGAAGTGGTCAATATCAAGATTCCTTTCGGTGGCAAACCAGATCCTGTCATCACATGGCAGAAGGGACAAGATCTCATTGACAGCAATGGCCACTACCAGGTCATTGTCACCAGATCATTCACTTCTTTGGTGTTCCCCAACGGAGTGGAGAAGAAGGATGCTGGTTTCTACATTGTCTGTGCCAAGAACAGATTTGGCATTGATCAGCAGACAGTTGAGCTGGATGTAGCTGACGTGCCTGATCCTCCACGTGGTGTCAAAGCCAGTGACATCTCCAGAGACTCAGTCACACTGAACTGGATGGCCCCAGCAAATGACGGTGGCAGCAGGGTCATCAGTTACATCATTGAGAAGTGCCCCACCACTGCTGAGAGGTGGCAGCGTGTTGCCCAGTCCCGTGACACCCACTACACCGTTATCAATCTGTTTGGAGGAACCAGTTATCAGTTCAGAGTCATCGCTGAGAACAAGTTTGGACAGAGTGCTCCATCTGAGACCAGTGGACCTGTCATGACCAAGGAGGACAAATCGAGAGTTCTGCTCTATGATAGGGAGGTTGACGATACTGGACGTGTCCCCAGGGGCAAGGCTCAACACTCTGATGCCAAGAATCTGCATAACAGATATGCCATTGCAGAGGAATTGAGCAGAGGTCAATTTGGCATTGTCCACCGCTGTGTTGACATTAGCTCTGAAAAGACCTACATGGCTAAATTTGTCAAAGTGAGAGGCGCAGATCAAGCAATAGTCAAGAAGGAAATCGCAACACTGAATCTGGCCAAACACACTAACTACCTCCTCCTCCATGAGTCTTTCGACAGTCCTGAAGAGCTGGTGATGATCTATGACTTCATCTCTGGTGTTGACATCTTTGAGCGCCTCAACACAGCTGAATTTGAGCTTAATGAGTGTGAGATTGTCAACTACATCAGGCAGGTATGCTCAGCTCTTGAGTTCCTGCATGCTCAGAGCTATGGACACTTTGATATCAGACCTGAGAATATTGTTTACACAACTAGAACCAGCTCTAATGTGAAGATTATTGAGTTGGGCCAGTCCAGACACCTGACTCCTGGAGACCAAATCAAGATTCAGTATACCACTGCAGAGTACGCTGCCCCTGAGATCCACCAGTGTGACATGGTTAGCTCTGTCACTGACATGTGGTCTGTTGGTGTCCTTGCCTATGTGCTCCTCAGTGGACTTAATCCTTTCACAGCAGAAACCAACCAACAGATGATTGACAACATCTCCAATGCGGCCTACAGCTATGATGATGAGTCCTTCAAGCAGGTCAGTGTCGAGGCATTAGACTTCACAGACCGCCTAATGACAAAGGAACGCAAGCACCGTACGACTGCTGCTGAGGCTCTGGCGCATGCGTGGCTGACCAGGCCTGCAGAGGAGATTAGCACCAGAGCGATCCCAACTGGCAGGCATAAGAGATACTACCAGACAATGGTGAGGAAAGAGTGGAACACCGTCGTCTCTGCAGCCCGTGTGGCCAGCGGTGGTTCCATCAGGTCCCAGCGTGGTGTCTTTGTCGCCAAGGTGAAGATTGCTCCGTTTGAAAACGGTCCTGTTGGAGGCCAGATTGGCCATGCAGTGGTGAATGAGGGAGACAGTGTGAAATTCATCTGCAACATTGAAAACTATGATAGCACTACTGAAGTGACATGGTACTGTGGCGTCAGGCAACTTGAAGCTGGTGAGAAATATGAAATTGAATATGAGGATGGCCTGGCTGTAATCACCATCAACAAGGTCACAAGAGCAGATGATGGCACTTACAGGTGCAAGGTTGTGAATGAGTATGGTGAGGACAGTGCCTACGCAGAGCTGTTTATCAACAGTGTTAGATCTTACCGCGACTTCTTCACAACCCGTGTGGTCAAGAAAACAAAGCGCAGAGTTGACACTGCCAGAATGCTTCAGAAACCACCAGAGTTCACCCTTCCTCTGGTCAACCGTACAGCCTATATTGGTGAGGATTTGCGCTTTGGTGTCACCATCACTGTTCACCCTGAACCTCGTGTCATCTGGCACAAATCTGGACAGAAGCTCATTCCTGGACATGATGACAGGAAATACACATTCATTAGCGACAAGGGCCTGTACCAGCTGATTATCCACAACCTTGAAGATAAGGATGATGCTGAGTACAGTGTTCTAGCCCGCAACAGGTACGGTGATGACAGCTGCAAGGCTCGTCTTACCGTTGTCCCTCGACCTAAACCAGCAGACCTTACCCTAAGGCCCATGTTCAAACGCCTGCTGGCAAATGTCGAGTGCAGGGAGGGCCAGAACGTGCGCTTTGAGATTAGAGTATCAGGCCATCCCGCACTAAAGTGGGAGAAGGATGGCATGCCTTTGGCCTTTGGACCATCTATTGAGCTCGTACATGAGGGTCTCGATTACTTCATCCTTCACGTGAGAGACACTCTCCCCGAGGACTCTGGCGTGTACAGAGTTACTGCAACCAACTCTGCTGGATCTGCCAGTTGCCAGGCCACACTCAAAGTACAACGTGTCACTCATGTAAAGAAGGAATATGAGACCAGTGAAAAGGAGAAGGAAAGGATAGCTAAGAATGAGGAATTAGACAAAAAGGTGAGGCTATCTCAGATTTTGGCTGGCACTGTTGTTACACCTCTACCACCAGCCGCAGTACAAGCTGTCAGGGAGGCAGCAACCATGTTCAAACCTGCTATGACAACTAAGAAGGGTGAGAAGACTGAGGCTGAGATACAGAAAGAACAAGAGGAGCGGAAGAAGCGGGCAGATGAGAAGAGGCTTCGTATGCCCTATGTTGTCCCGACTCCTCGTGTCATTAACCCAGCTGTTCTTGAGGAGGACGTGGAAATAAAACACTTCAAGCCACTCTCTGACATGAAATGGTACAAGAAGCTGCGGGATCAGTATGAGTTCCCTGAGCCTATGGAGAAAATCAAGCAGAAGAGGATGAAGCGCATTCGCCTCTCCAGGTGGGAGCAGTTCTACGAGGTGCCTATCAGGATCAAGGACCAGTATAAGCCTAAGTGGCGTATCTCATCCATGACTCAAGATGACTTGGAGACTGTGAGGCCAGCAAGGCACCGCACTCCTTCCCCTGAGATGGAGGCCTATCACAGGATCAGAAGGAGGTCCCTAGGTGACCTGTCAGACGAGGAGCTGCTGCTGCCTGTGGGTGAGTACCTCTCAATGAAGAGAACTGAGGAGGAGAGGCTTCGTCTGGAGGAAGAGCTGGAGCTTGGCTACTCTGCTTCTCCACCTAGCCTCAGCCCAGTTCGCTTTGAGCTGTCTGCCCTGCGTCCCTCATCTCCTAGAAGAGTCTACAGTGATGACGAAGAGGGAGAAGACATCAATAGATATGACTCCTACAGAATTCCATCTAAATATGAGGCTGGCCCAAGTTTTGTTGACCTCCGCCAGCGTCATGACAAAGCCACATACAAAGCTCCAAGACAGAAGCAGAGGATATATGAAGAGAGAGAAGATCAGGAGCTGCTGCGCCCACACAAAACTGCTCAGAGAATCTCCTCTTACAAGAGTGAACTCAAACGCATGGAGTTTGAGGAGAAGACCCGGATCTTGAAAAAGGAAACAACTGTCACTGTTGCCAAAGTCCCTGAGGGAATTGAATCTGAGCACCTGACAGGTTTTACCTCAGAATATATTCCTAAACCGATCAAGAAGTTACCAATGCCTGAACCCGAGAGGAGATCTCCAACCCCGCGAAAGGCTGTCAAGACAGATGTGACCCTTCCAGAAGTTGACTTTGCATCCAGGTATGAGGAGAGAAAGCAGGCTCTGAGAACAGAGAGAAGATCAGTGGAGAGGAAGGTCGAGGTGGTGACACAGGCTCCCTTCAGCCTTGACCACGCCCCACGTATTACCATCAGGATGCGATCTCATCGTGTACCCTATGGCTCCAACACAAGGTTCAGCCTCAATGTCCAGGCCAAACCAGAGCCTGAGGTCAAGTGGTTCCACAATGGAAAAGAGATTAGTCGAAGTAGCAAATACCACATGACCAACATCAGTGGGGTTCTGACTCTCCAGATCATCAACTGCATGACTGAAGATGCCGGAACTTACCGTGTGTTCTGCAGGAACGACAAAGGAGAGACGTCTGACTATGCCACATTGGACGTAGCAGGAGCAGAATATGCTGCCTTCCCTTCAATCCGCAAAGATGAAGAGCCTCCTTCCTCCCATCTGCCAGAGATGACCAGAACAGAGGTGTATCACGTCTCCTCCTCTAAAACAACAGTGAAGGAAACTGTGACTAAAACTGTGAAAGAGTCCACCACTGTTGTTGAGAGACCAAGGGAGAAGCCTAGTGTTCCTGCCAAGATCCTGACCAAGCCACAGTCCCTTACTGTAGAGGAGGGAGACCTAGCCAGATTTGACTGTGATGTGGATGGCGAACCAGCACCTTCTATCACCTGGCTGCACGAAGGAGCAATTGTTGGTTTCTCTGCCCGTCACCATGTTGTCTCTACTCAGTACAACTCCCACTTTGAGATCTCTGCTGTTGAAATGTCAGATGAAGGCAGCTACACTGTGCTGGTGGAAAATGCGGGGGGCAAACAAGAGGCCCATTTCACTCTGACCATCCGCAAGTCTGAGACCAAGGACAAAGTAGTCGCCCCTCCCAGAGTCACCTCTCCAGAGGCTAAGTCCCCTCTTGCCAAGTCCCCTGAACCTGTCAAATCTCCTCAGAGAATCAAGTCCCCTGAGCCATTAAAGTCACCACAGAGAGTCAAGTCTCCAGTCTCACCAAAGTCCCCAACACCAAAGTCACCTACTCCCAAATCCCCAACTCCATCTGAGAAGGAACGAGTGACTTCTCCAATCAAGTCACCCAAAAGAGTTTTGTCACCAACTCTTGAAAAGAAGCCATCCTTCTCTGTCAGGCTGAGCGACGTCACAGCAGCCTCTGACTCTATTGTCAAGCTCTCAGTGAAGTTCACAGGAGAGCCCAAACCTGCAGTCGCATGGATGAAGGATGGAAAGGTAACATCTTCTAATACTTTAAGCAATTCTACTTTCAATTATTTATAGATGGTAAAGAAATGGAAAAAGTGACATATCTGTGTTTGTTAGAAATTGAATGTATTTTCCTGATTGACAGGCTCTGTCTCAGGGTGGGAAGTATGAAATCTTTGAGGAGTATGGCTCAGCTTATCTTGAGATCTATGAAATGGAGGTCTCTGATAGCGGGGTGTACAAGTGCACTGCTACCAACAGTGCTGGAGCAGTGTCAACAACCTGCACAGTCACTGTGCAAGGTAAGATAACACACCTGCCTGTGGAAGCAATTATTGTCCTTCATTACCGGCAGCTAAAACATTTCCTACCATAAACTCTTAAAATTATTTCTTTTTTAGGGTCAAAAAGCTCCAAAACAAAAGGTGAAATCTCTGAGGGAGTCATGAAAAAGGAAACGGTCCATGAGGAGGTCCTGTCCTTTGTGAAAGAGATCAAGTCCTCCCACAGCCAGATGTCCATTACAGAGGGCCAGTCTCTAACTCTGAGGGCCAAGATCCCTGGGGCCTCCGGCATCAGGTGGATCCTGAATGGGGTGGAACTGGCCAACTCAGAGCAATACAGATACGGAGTGTCTGGAAATGACCAGACCCTGACCATCAGGTCGGTCAGCCAGCGTGAGCAGGGGATAATCACATGTCAGGCTCAAACAGAGCAAGGCCTGGTCCGGTGTCAGTTTGATACCACGTTCACAGCCAAGCGCTCAGAAGCACCCCACTTCCTGGTGCAGCCCAGGTCCCAGAATGTAAATGAGGGAGAAAATGTTGAATTCACATGTGAAATTGCAGGAGAGCCTTCCCCTGAAGTGGAGTGGTTAAAAGACAACATGATTGTGAGTAGTTTTCTCCAGAAGATTATTTGTTTCATAATTAAGGCAAGATGTTGGTTGCAGATGTCTTCACACTATTTTAAGGTAAACAACAGAACCATGTGCAGCTAACTTAACACAACACTGTCTCTTCTCTTTGCAGATATCAGTCACGTCAAACATAAAAATGAACCACTCTAAGAATGTGTTCACCCTGGAAATACGTGAAGCCACAGTTGCAGACAGTGGGAAATACACGATAAAAGCCAAAAATCAGTTTGGACAGTGCTCTGCAACATCCTCCCTCAACGTCCTCAGTAAGTTTCAAATGCATTTCAACTAAACACAATTAAACACTGTGTCTCAGTGTATTTAATTGGCTTGGATACTAAAATTTGTGATGGAAAATGAGACTTGGATTGCACAAAAGAAAACATCATTCAAACCTTTAAAGGGAAATCCAAGGCACTTGAGCACCCCAGCTTACACTCAGTGACTGTAGTACAATATACTGTGCTTGTGCACATTGTGATATGAGCCATGTGCTTGTCATTTGCATTCTCACAGCCCTTGTTGAAGAACCAACAAAAATGATTATTGTGGAGCAAAGAGCTTCTACTGACGCTGCTGCCAGCATGCAGAAAAGTGTATTGGCCTCATCAGGTCGTATGGAGGCAGCTTCCATGCAGGCCGGCAGTTACAGCAGCAGCTCCTGCTCTGCTGCTGCCGAGTATTCGTTTGAGAGCACGTCTGCGACTAGCAT
Source organism: Enoplosus armatus (assembly GCF_043641665.1). Taxonomy (NCBI): domain Eukaryota; kingdom Metazoa; phylum Chordata; class Actinopteri; order Centrarchiformes; family Enoplosidae; genus Enoplosus; species Enoplosus armatus. The sequence continues at coordinate 24,955,975 of NC_092190.1, read as the reverse complement.
GTCTGCCATGATGGCAGAGTCAATGGTTTCCATGAGCTCCAGCAGCCAAATGATGGAAATGTCTGCTCACTCGCATGTCGAGGCCTCCTCCTCGCTGAGGGCCCTCACCACAGGGGTTAAAAGAGGTGAGATGCATTTTATAAGTTGCCAGAATCTGACGGCAACTTAAATTCACAATAACAGGAGGTGGGCCTTGAATGATCTTAGCATCTTTGTGAGTAACGATGGGATGTAAAGACAAAATGTGATATGAGATAGATGAAGTCCTGCATGTTTAAATACGAGACTCAGTTTGTTCAGTTGACATTTGAGACCTCTGTATTGATGATTATATTCCAATCACAAAAAATAAGCCACTGTTTTCATCAAAAGTAAAGGGTAAAGGTAAAGTAAGTCTGCTTCCATGGAGAGTTCCACTTTAGTCAACATGCATATTTGCCCCGTTGACCAATGGCAAGCCGCCTTGACAGCGCTGAACTTTGAGAGTCAGAGAGAAGAAAAGTCAATGCTATTGTGGCTGGCTAGCGCTAGCATGTTTCAGGCTAGTTAGCATGTTAACAGTTAGCTCACCAGCTAGCCCCCTAGTTGGCACCAAGATGCACAAATGAGTTTCTATGTGTGACCAAAAAACAAAGATGGCAACCAGAAGTAACATTGCTGTCCTGTGAAAACCATATATCTCCAAAATGCCAACCATTCATGAACTACAAATAACAGCCTTGTTTTCATCTTTGTCGCAATACACTCTTCAGATAGTCCAATTGGCTTTAAGTAAGAAGTACAAGATTAATCCTTCAAATTAAAAAAAAATAAAAAATTAAATTAAAATTACATAAAAAAAGAAAAATTAGAACGCTATTAGATATTAGTATATAACGTTAATGTAGGTAAATGACAGATACGATAAACTTTATTTTTGGGTAGAAGATGAGCAAGTCGATGAGCTCTTCTTCCAGCTGCCATCTTTGTCTGGTGGGGAAAAGAGGTTAAGAGGTTAAAAGTCTACTTTACTGTACACCAGCCAAAGCATTTTTCTTATCTAGGAGTGTCAAAAAAATGACCAAACCACTGTGATTGATGTAAAACCGTCTGCCTAGTTTTTGACTTGGAAATGGTGGCTTATTTCTGTGATTATTATGTAATCATATATCATAATCATGTATGTTTTCACAAATGTAAAATCTTTGTCACTTTGTTCTTCTCTTTGCTAACAGGCACTCCACCAAAGATCGAAGCTCTACCGCAGAACATCAGCGCCGAGCCGGGGAAGTCCCTGACTGTGGCAGGGGTGTTCTCCGGAGACCCTGCACCTTCCGTTCAGTGGGTCCGCTCAGGTCGGACCCTCCCCAACGAGGACGAGCGGTACCATGTGGAGAACACTGCCGATCTCTCCACCCTCATGATCTCTGCGGTGAAGGAGGGCGACGCCGGAGCGTACACACTCCGGTTGTCCAACGACCTCGGCTCCGATTCTGCAACTGTTAATGTTCACATTCGGTCCATGTAAAAATAAAAAAAAAAGGCAATTTATATCCCCCGTTTCCCTTATCCAGAACCTTTTTATTTAGTGAATTAGCAACAATAATACTTGATAAAGATCTGGTTTCTGTTCTTGTAAATATGAACTATTTTTGTACCAAACTTGACATTAATTTATGCCAAACTAGACTAAAGTCTAAAGTTGTTATAAAATGTGCCATATTGGACAATTATGACTTAGGATTTTTGAACCACTTTTCTGTGACATGTACATAATGTATATAGCCGAATTGAACGGTTATGGGAAATGTATGCATTGTTATTTATGACAATAATATTAACTGAAACAAAAGAACAAATGTGGTTTAACAGGAGAAAGTTTCACCAGGAACGAATACCCTGTCAAACCGAGAAACTAAACTCTGTGCCTCAACGTTAAGTTGAAGTCTTAAGATTGCCTCAACAGGTAGAGAGGCTCCCTGTTGACGTTATGAACCACAAACAGAAAGACAAAGTTATTGTTTTGGACACGCGTCTGTGCGTGAGATATTACAGTTTCCTATGAGTTGTACCATGAGCGTAAGACCCTGAGTGCTGTTTGCATTATACCCTCATGTAAGCAGCATGAACCGGCCTTGTGCTCAGACTGACTGTGTCATACCACCATGATTTGATGACCAGCTCAGAGTGTGAGCGGCCTGCACTCTCAGCGTTTAGATCATTTTAATAAAGAGCGCTGTTTCTGGCACAGGACGGCCGGACTGGCTTCTTAAAACGTAACATCTCCTGGCCATAACTGAACAGAAAGTCGAAGCCGGCTCTGCTGTGCAGAAGCAGCGCCGTCTCTCGGAGGATACTTAGCTAACGTGTTTGTGTGTTGGAGTGCGAGTGTTTGTAGCTTTTAGTCATTTCACCTTGTCAGTAGTCAGGGTCTTCTTCATTCACCACAGGAACTCCATCTCCTGTGAGAGAAAAGAAAAGCAGACAGGTTTTACCCTGCACTTGTGATTTAATTGATCTGTTGATGTAGAACTATTTTTCATCCTCCTTGAGTTTTATGCATTACTGATTTAATAAAGCATGATTTCAGCACTAAACACATGTTCTCTCCTGTTTATTGTGTTTTTGGTGTGTTTTGCTGAAGTCTTGTACGGATGGTCTCTCATTAAGTACTTTTACTCAACCGCAATACTGAAGTGCTGTTTGGAGGTACTTACTTCAGTATTTCCATTTTATTCACATGAAACATCATGATAATCTTAAAATACTGTGTTTTACTATATTATCATTCACTGTTTATGTTTATACAGCAGCCTCCATTTATTGTAGTTAACAGACACATGAATAAATACTTAGATCTGCTTACAGCTACATTATGGTCTGTCATTAACCATTTATTACTCTAACGTACTCTACTGAGCAATTTCCATCTGGGGGAGCGACGACACATGAAGCAAGCATCCCGTGCAACATGGCAGCGAGCGTCCAACATGAGGTGGCGGGAGGCTCGCTCATACTACAAGAGATAAAACGGGGTAATGAGGCTCTTTCTGAAAAGCTCGACTTTAAGACAGCTTAAATAAACCTATTGTCTATTTCGGGACTTAAAACGGTGATAGATGGAATGTGCTCTCTTATCTCTGAGGCGGAAGACAAGCTAACGGAGCTGGACTCCCATGTCCTCACGCTGAGTAAGAGCTGAGTAAGGAAAGGGACTTTGTGATGGATGAAGTTGACCAGCTGGAGAATCACAGCCGGCGTAATAATATTCGCATTGTCAATCTCCGAGAAGGCTGCGAGGGGTCGGACCCGCTTTTGTACCAACTGGATTCCTTCCACGTTGGGACAAGAGCATTTTGCTGAGCTCCTCGTTATTGAATGAGTGCACCGGTCCCCAGCATCCCGCCCACCAGCAGACCAGTGACCCAGACCCAGGACCAGGATAAAATTCTACGCATCTCCAGAGAGAAAGGGGGACCCATCATGTACAACGGGAACACAGTACTGTTTTTCCCTGATCTGAGTGCGACCCCGATGAAGTGAAGGAAGGAATACAGCCACGTCAAGAAGGAGCTCCAGGCAAGGAAACTTCCATTCAGCTGGAGCGTCATCCTACCTGATGGAGTGACGCCTGAGGATGTGGCTTCTTTTCTCCGAGACTTTCCAGGAGGTACCGCTAACTGATGTTGATCCTGGCCTGTACTGCAGCTTCTCTGAGCGCAAAGAGGAGAGCGACATACCCCCATATATATCGATCTTCTCCACAAACTGTTTACTGACTTTTCTGTGAGTGCATTGCCATCCCTTTTTTTTGTTTGGCTATTATGGGCAGTAGAGGTGAATCTGTCATTGTGTGGCTGCACTTCAAAGTTGTTTCTAGGCTCACTTTTATTATTTAAGAGCGTGTTTCTGTATTTTCATTACATGTTTATTACATACCGAGTGATCATAATTGTTAAAACAAAACAAAAACAGCTCCAGGTTTGAGGGGGAATTAGTAGGCCCGGTTTTGTGATCTGGGATGGTGCCGTATGTTCAGGGGGTCAGTTCTTAAGGGAATGGGGAGGTTTTTGTTTCTCTTGGGGGTTTTTTTGCATTGTGTTCTATATTATATTTTGCAAGTCTATTTCAAGGAGGCTATATGGTGAGCCAACTGAAGACTTGTCTATTTTTTACGTGGACTGGGTAGTGAAATTTGTCTGCTTCAATGTCTAAATGGGCCAGTTAAGAGGAAAAGGGTATTGGCACAATTAAAGGTCAAAACAGACATAGCCTTTATCCAAGAAACTCACCTCTCTCCCTTCCTCTTCACCATCTACACCACGGACTTCAGATACTGCACTGAGACCTGCCATCTTCAGAAGGTTTCTGATGACTCAGCAATAGTTGGATGTATCAGCAAAGGTGATGAGGAGGAGTACAGGGCTGCTGTGGAGAACTTTGTCACATGGTGCGAGCAGAACCATCTACAGCTCAACGTGACAAAGACAAAGGAGCTGACTGTGGATCTGAGGAGGACCAGGGCACCGATGACCCCTGTTTCCATCCAGGGGGTCAGTGTGGACATTGTAGAGGATTACAAGTACCTGGGAGTCCACATAGACAATAAACTGGACTGGGTAAAGAACACTAATGCTCTCTACAAGAAGGGCCAGAGCCGTCTCTATTTTCTGAGGCGGCTGAGGTCCTTCAACACCTGCCGGACTATGCTGAGGATGTTCTATGAGTCTGTGGTGGCCAGTGCTATCCTCTATGCTGTTGCATGCTGGGGCAGCAGGCTGAGGGTGGCGGACTCCAACAGACTAAACAAACTGGAGCTGGACTCTCTGACGGTGGTGTCAGAGAGGAGGATGCTGTCTAAGCTGCGGGGCATCTTGGACAATGCTTTACATCCTCTCCATGACGTACTGGTCGGACACAAGAGCAGCTTCAGTGGGAGACTCATTCCTCCCAAATGTACAACAGATCGACACAGGAAATCATTCCTGCCTGTGGCCATCAAACTGTAACAGCATATCACTTCTTATATCACACTATATCAACTTTGTCTACAAAACCAACATATCTTGTCAAAACAATATAACAATAATTTGGTATGTTGTCATAACAAGAAACTTCCATGTGTTGTTGATACGAGAAATAGATAATACCAACTCTTTGTTATAAAGACAACGTATCACTTGATCTTATGTCACAAACCTTTCTTCTTATTATAACTTAAAAAAACAACGATCTCATTAAAACAATAAGGTTTTGTCATTATGACAAGTTATAAGATGGTATGTTCTTAAAACGAGAATATCATCATACTGACTGTTAGAAAGTTTCTTGTTTTAACAAAATGTCAATTTTGTAAATAATATGTCAACATGAAAAATATATTTTAATATCATCATCAGAGAATCATCTACAACGAGAAATCGAGTATTGTTGCAGCAATACTCTGCCATAATTAATAATAAATATATAATTATACTATTAACAATACTGATGCTTTTCTGTTTCGTTACATTTTCTTTGTTATAACCCATTTTAATAATAATCACATCAATTTTAAATTATTGCAAAAACGACTGAAGCAGTTTTGGGGTCCTTAAAAAAAGCGCAATGTATGAGAACATTTTCCATCTTAAAGTGAAAGTGCAAATAATAAAACTGTACAAATAACAGGATATTATTTATATCATTTTACATTTACGTTTTCAACCACTCGTCTGTTCTTCCAGAACACGCTGACTGGAATTAAAAACTTTACACTGATAAGACGTCACACTAAAATGTTCTTTTGTAGACCATAAAAACTGACGACAATAATAATAATAATAATAATAATTTTATTTATAGAGCACTTGTCAAGAAAAAATCACTAAGTGCTCTCTGTGGTGAGGAAATTCAAAACATAAACAAACACATATATACAAACATACACAAATATATACACATATACATACACACACAAATATATACACATATATACATATACAAATATATACACACACACAAATATATACACATATATACATATACACATATATACACACACACACATATATATACACACACACAAATATATACATATACAGTGCTTAACAAATTTATTAGACCCCCACCCAGTGTAAGGTGTTTGCCACCGCTGCCCTAAATTAACAGTATTGCTGATTACCAAAAATATTTTTTTATGTTTCTGTAATGGTTAATCCACCAGTATGTGCAAGCCAAGCTCTTTAATCAAAATGATATCTTTGATGCTAAAATATAATAATTATTGTTGATATCCATGAATTCTCAAATTTACTGTTTTACAAAAAAGCAGAAAAAAATAGTAAAGCACATTATTATTTTTTGATTGAGATGCCAAATTACAGTTATTTACTTGTATTCCTGAACAGAAACATTTGTTTTGGTGGTTGTATGTTATTCTTGATTAATTTCTGACTTCTCAGAGAATTCCAGTGTGCTGGCTCAAATTTGGGTATAAAAATGTGGATTCAGTTTGAAATTCCGTAGGGAACTCACTGAGAAAGAAAGAGTCCAAATTAAAGCACTTCATGATGCTGGATGGTCTGAGACAAATAGGGCAAGACATAAAGTGTTCTCACAGTGTGGTCAAGTATGCCTTGGACTCGATTGCAGAGACTTGTACTTACAAAAGGCACCAAGGAAGAGGCCGAAAACAAAAGCTAACTGAAGCAGATGTCAGGCACCTCAAGATTTTAAGTACTAGAGGCAGAAGGAAGACCACTGCTGATCTTCAGGCAGAGATTAATGCTTCTAGATCAGAATCGGAGAAAGTCTCCAGAATGACCATAAGCAGACGACTGAAGGAACAAGGCTTAAAGGGAAGAATAGCTGCTAAGAAGCCATTAGTGAGGCCTGCAAACATCCAAAAACGCCTAAAATTTGCCAGGGAGCACAAACACTGGACTGTAGATGACTGGAAGAAGGTACTCTGGACGGACGAGTCCAAGTTTGAACTCTTCGGTCAGCATGGTCATGTTTATGTCCGCAGAAAAGCTGGAGAACGTTTTGATGCTAGATGCATTGCACCCACAGTGAAACACGGTGGAGATTCCATTATGGTATGAGGTTCCATTTGTGGAAACGGCATGGGCAAATTAGTTAAAATCGACGGTATCATGAACAATAAGGTCTACCACAACATCTTGGTGCATCATGGAATCCCTTCTGGATTGAACCGGATTGGTTGTGGGTTCATATACCAAGAAGACAATGACCCCAAGCATACTGCAAAGCTGTGCAGAGACTACTTGACCAAGAAAAAGGAATCTGGAGTACTGGAACTGATGGACTGGCCAAGTCAAAGTCCAGACTTGAATCCTATTGAACAGATCGCACAAAAGTTTCATCCAAAGCAAGTCTCTGGGAACAGCTAGAAACTATTTGGAACTCAATAACAAAAGAGACTGTCGAAAAGTACATAAAAACAATGCCAGCAAGAATGCAAGCTGTTATCAGGGCCAAAGGAGGTCATACAAAATATTAAGATTTTTGGTTAATATATGTGAATAAGGACTATTTAGTTGTTCCAGTTTGTTATTTGCCTAATAAATAATAAAAATTTTAGTTTTTGACAGATTTCTAAAATATTTGTTTTCTCATTTTTATGACAGGTGGTCTAATAAATTTGTTAAGCACTGTATATACACACACACACATACAGTAGGGTGCAAAAATGTGGGCAACTCTAATCAAAAGGCCTTTTACAATGAATATCTAAGTGAACAGAAGCCAACCAGACCTCTAAACGGGACAAAGTTAAACATGACACATCTCTTCAAGTTTTCAAACAAGATAACTTTTTATTTCAGAAAAAAAGGAAAAAGGCCTTGTGCATAAGTTTGGGAAACCTTTTGGATTATTCTTTGTTACTTTTGACAACAATAATTACCAAGGCCCAGACCCTGGTGATTTACTCGTTAGGCCTTTAATGAGTCAGCTGAACTATATATTCTGAAGCAATGCCATGCTTTCTAAAGTATCGGGCTGCAGTGGCTGTTCTTGTCTGGTGTTAGCAACCATGGGTTCCTCTAAATAGTTGTCCAAGGATATCAGAATCAAGATAGTTCACTTCCACCAACAAGGAGAAGGCTACAGAAAACTCCCTCAGCGTTTCAAAGTCCCTATTTCCACTGTCAGGAACATTATCAGAAAATGGAAGCTTAGTGGAACAGTTGAAGTCAAGGCTTCAGATCTGGAAGACCAAGAAAAATATCAGACTGACCCGAAACCTGGTGAGAAATGCTCAGAAAAACCCACACATCACTGCAAAAGAGCTGCAAAAAAGAGTAACAGATGCAGGTGCAGTTGTTCACAGGACAACAATACAACGCACTTTAAACAACAAAGACCTACATGGCAAAAGAAAACCTTCAGAAGCCTGAAGCCTTTTGGAACAATGTGCTTTGGACTGATGAAACCAAAATGGAACTTTTTGGTCACAAACAAAGATGGTATGTTTGGAGAAAAAAGGGCAAAGCATTTGTAGAGAAGAACACCTTGCCAACTGTTAAGCATGGAGGTGGATCCATCGTGCTTTGGGGTTGTGTGGCAGCTGGGAGAACAGGGAATATTGGGCGGATGGAAGGAAGAATGGATTCCATCAAATATCAAGAAATTCTAGAGGCTAACGTTCAAAGGTCAGTCCAGACACTGAAGTTGAAGAGAGGTTGGGTATTTCAGCAAGACAATGATCCAAAGCATACCTCAAAATCAACCATGAAGTAGCTCCAGGAAAGACGGGTGAAGGTTTTGGAATGGCCACCACAGTCCCCAGACTTGAATATTATTGAAAATCTGTGGAGAGATCTCAAACTTGCCGTGCATGCAAGGAGGCCAATAGAAGAAGAATCTCTCTGAGCTAGAGGTGTTCTGCCAAGAAGAATGGCGAAAAATTCCAAAAGCGAGAATTGGAAGACTCTTCGCTGGCTACAGGAAGCGTTTGTAAGCTGTTATAGCTGCCAGAGGAGGAGGTACAAAGTACTAACTGACAGCTTTCCCAAACCTTTGCATGGGGCCTTTTCCATTTTTTTATTTTTTGAAACTGAAATAAAAACTAACCTTGTTTTAAAATGTAAAGAGATGTGTCATGTTTAACGTTGTCCCGTTTAGAGGCCAGGTTAGCTTCTGTTCACTTAGATATTCATTGTAAAAGGCCTTTTGATTAGAGTTGCCCACATTTTTTAACCCTACTGTGTGTGTATATATATATATATATATATATATATATATATATACACACATATACACATATACACACATGAAGGATAAAACCTCCTCAGCCGTTAGGAAAAGCCTTTCTGTTATAGTAAGTTTAGACTTTCTCTTAAGACTTTAAAAGATTTAAAAGCAGCAACAGTCAGCTGACCTGATGTTCAGCAAAGGCTCCATCACCCTTTGTCTTTAACCTGGACTCTGGAATAGTTCGAAGACCCAGACTGGCAAACCTGTACGGTTGGACGGTACGGTGAGAGCCCAGTTATACACTACTACATTTAGAGCCTTGTATGTGAGCTAGTGATGTGTGAGAATCACTTTGTTTCGGTCAACAGTCTTGCTGCCGAAGTCTGAAGAGTTTGGAGGTGCTCCTCAGCTGTTCCTCAGCTGATTGTTTAGGCTAGTAAACGAGGCAGGAAGATATTACTGAAGGACAAAACTGAACTGATTTTGGAGATATTCCTCAGCTGATAAAAACACAAATGGACTACTTTCTTTACATGTTGCTCCAGGCTCAAGCTACTATCCAGATCTTGTAGCTGACTTCATGTGAGTGAGGGGGCCGAGGAGTGTTTGTGACGTGTTCAGGGCCAATGATGAGACCTTCAGGCTTCTCAGCATTCATTTTGGGGGGGGGGGGGGGGGGGGGTTGGGACATCCAGCTGTTTATGTTATATGGGCAGCAAATGTACTGGTGTCAGAAGGTTTAAGTGACGGGTACCGCTGTGCATCATCGGCGTAGCTATGGAAGGAGATGTTGTGATGACTGTCTGTCCCCAGGGTAACATTTACAGGGCAAACAGAACAGGTACCAAGACTGATCCTTGTGGTATTCCATGTACAGAGAAAAGGCCATTATTTCTAGTTTACCCCGACAGAAATTCTAATAATAATAAATAATTTCCACATGATTCAACTTTGCTGCTTTTTCAATAATTTTCAATCTCTCTGTAAAACTTCCTGTACAGATGTTTCACAGTAAAAACCCTTCAACAGCTCAAAGGACAAAATCCATCTAATTTCTGGCAGGCTTTTAATTTGAAATTAGTAAGAAGTTTACCACAAAATGATAAAAACAGTAAAGTTGAAACAATTGGAATAAATTAATGTTAAAATAGATAGTAGATTCAACATGTCAACAAGTCTGATTCAACACGAACCAGTGGAGTCCTCCAATTCCTTCATTTTCATCTCCTCCTCTTCCTCTTTCACCTCCACCTGAAGCAGGTTTACATCAACCAGAGCTGAAAACAAAACAGAGTATTACTTTATCTGACTGACTGAAAACTGGGCTTCAAATAACTGACCATTCGCTAACCACGACCCTCAAACAGTGATGGTCCAGTCACATTAACCACAGGTCTCTTTCAGTCTTTAACCAAAAGCACCTAAAAGCACAAGAGCAAAATTTATATATATCTATATATATATATATAGATATAGATATATCTATATATATATATGTGATACCATGACCTGAGACCTGTTAGCTTTAGCCTCAGCTTGTTAGCATGATACCATGACCTGGGACCTGTTAGCTTTAGCCTCATCTTGTTAGCATGATACCATGACCTGAAACCTGTTAGCTTTAGCCTCAGCTTGTTAGCATGATACCATGACCTGGGACCTATCAGCTTTAGCCTCATCTTGTTAGCATGATACCATGACCTGAAACCTGTTAGCTTTAGTCTCAGCTTGTTAGCATGATACCATGACCTGGGACCTGTTAGCTTTAGCCTCATCTTGTTAGCATGATACCATGACCTGGGGCCTGTTAGCTTTAGCCTCAGCTTGTTAGCATGATACCATGACCTGGGGCCTGTTAGCTTTAGCCTCAGTCTGTTACATTCATCCCACATTCTAAAATGTAAAGATTGACAGGTTAGCAATGTATGATTAGCATCCTCACTGTTGACAGGAGAGTTGATGATCTGCAGCTGGACGTTCTCTCTGTTCTGTAGAACCACCTGCCTGGTTCCTTCACCAAGCTGTTGCCCTTCATCGTGCACCTCTTCTGGGCCCGAAGCCCCCGCTGACTCCCCCACCGGAGTCTGGAGGATGGAAGAGGGGGGGTGTGGGGAGAGAGGAGGAGGGAGTGGCTGGAGGATTCCCTGTCAGAAGAAACACATTTTATACTTAAAATAAACTTCAGCTCCAGTGGGACTGACTGTGAACTGATTGATTATTGTTTAGTGTTTTTCTGACCTGCAGCTGAGCAAAGATCTTCGGCTGCAGAGAAGAGAGAGAGCTGAAGAGCTGAACAGCTTCAGGAGACAAAGAGTCACTGCCGTCCACAACTGGAGACACAGAGACAAAGAGAGACATGAGCACTAAATGTGAAGTAGCTGGAGCTGGACGGTGTGGAGGGACAAGATCAGTGCCCTCCTGGATGACCCCTGTAGGACTCCACCATCCACTGTGATGTCCGTATGCTGTTTAATGTGTAGACACTGTTGCTACTTATGTTTGCATACTTTCCCTTTACAAGTAGAATCGTCTCATGTTAAAGCTGGTAACAGAGTGGATTCATCACGTGTTTACATACTGTATGTCAGTGTATACAAATGTAACATTCCTGAAGAAAAGATTTATTAATCAAGAATATCAGTGAAAGTCTTAGTTTTAAACCTGCACTAACTGATGTTTCTGCTATTTTATTTTTATTTATTCCATTCAAAGAGTTTTTTATCTGTTTTCTGACCTCTCAGCTCGTTGTATTGTGTGTGTGTGTGTGTGTGTGATGTGTGTGTTACCCTCTGCAGCAGGAGTCAGTGTCAGTGTGACCGTCTCCATCAGAGGGTCACTTCTCTCTTCTGTCCACTAGAGGGAGACACAGACACAGTTTGAAGCCCTTTTGTTCAGAGGTGCTGCTGAAGTGACTGAACCACGAGAAGACAAACTATGAATCATGTCACTTTATTTTTATTAACTGTGTGGCCCAGTAACTCGTTGGAACCTTTTATTTATTATATGTTAGCAAATTTTCAAAAAATTTAAATGATGGAAACATGACAGTGTGTATGCGACCTCAGCAGTGGTGGTCAGCCCCAAGGCCTTCTGGGACTCGTGGATGTGGTTCTTGATGTCGTTGACGGTGGGGAAGTATCTCAGGTTGTGTCTCTCTGGAGGACCGTCGCATTTAAACAGCTCCTTCTCCACAAACCGCCTGACGACAGACAACACACACAACCTCAACGCACAACACACAACCCCACTGCACAACACACAACCTCACCGCACAACACACAACCCCACTGCACAACACACAACCCCACTGCACAACCTCACCGCACAACACACAACCTCAACACACAACACACAACCTCAACACACAACCTCACCGCACAACACACAACCTCAACACAGAACCTCACCGCACAACACACAACCTCACCGCACAACACACAACCTCAACACACAACCTCACCGCACAACACACAACCTCACCGCACAACACACAACCTCACCGCACAACACACAACCTCACCGCACAACACACAACCTCAACACACAACCTCAACACACAACCTCACCGCACAACACACAACCTCAACGCACAACCTCACTGCACAACACACAACCTCACCGCACCACACACAACCTCACCACACAACCTCACCGCACAACCTCAACACACAACACACAACCTCACCGCACAACACACAACCTCACCACACAACACACAACCTCACCGCACAACCTCACCGCACAACACACAACCTCACCACACAACAAACACACAACCTCAATACACAACCTCAACGCACAACCTCACCGCACAACACACAACCTCACCACACAACAAACACACAACCTCAATACACAACCTCAACGCACAACCTCACCGCACAACACACAACCTCACCGCACAATACACAACCTCAACACACAACCTCACCGCACAACACACAACCTCAACACACAACCTCACCGCACAACACACAACCACAACACACAACCTCACTGCACAACACACAACCTCAACACACAACACACAACCTCAACACACAACCTCACCGCACAACACACAACCACAACACACAACCTCACCGCACGACGCACAACCTCACCGCACAACGCACAACCTCAACACACAACCTCACCGCACAACACACAACCTCAACGCACAACCTCAACGCACAACCTCACCACACATCACACAACGCACAACCTCACCGCACAACACACAACCTCAACGCACAACACACAACCTCAACGCACAACACACAACCTCAACACACAACCTCACCGCACAACACACAACCTCACCGCACAACACACAACCTCACCGCACAACACACAACCACAACACACAACCTCACCACACAACCTCACCGCACAACACACAACCTCACACACACTGTACCTGCAACACACCCTAACACCTGGTGAGTGTCTCAGGCGCGGTTCCTACCTGAGCTGCTTGCGGACGCTGTAGACCTGATGATGACCTGCAGCCACCAGCTGTCTGATCCTCTCTGCCACTCGAGGGTGGAGGCGAGATGGGATGACTCCGTCCTGAGGGGGAGGGAACGGTTAGTGTGCTGCTAATACAGAGATGCTGACTACCATACTACTACTACACTACACTACCTCAATTTTTATTGTGAATGTTTAAGTGCAATACATGTATAGTGCAATACATATATAGTTATACACTACAGTGCAACACATCCATACATATATATATACATTGTTACTGTATATATATATATATTTTATACCTCACTTCACTTAAATACTGTAAATGTGTATATTTTTTATTTTCTATTTCTTATTTTTATATTTTGTACATACCTTTAGTTCTAAATTATGCTATTTTTCTACTCTGGAATGGGAGCACCGGTACTGTACAATTTCCCCCCGGGGATCAATAAAGTATTTCTGATTCTGATTCTGATTCTGAACAAACTATCATCATGATCAATTCATACAATCAATAATCGAAATCTGCTGATCAAGTTCCTGATCTCAATCCGGCTCGTGAACCCTTTATATCCTAATGACTCCATGATCTTTCCTCCAGCGCCACCTTCAGGACAGACTTTACATTACTGGTAAGGCCTCCTGGATCCTCTTCAAGAAACCACAGAAATCCCTCAATGATTTTTAACCTCCTCAAGAACCCCTAAACCTCCCACACAGTCTCCTTGAACTTTCTGTAGGATTTATAAAAGCATCTGTAAAATATTTTAAATATCCTCACTTCTCCTGCTCCTTGAAAGGAAATGGCGCTCCACCAAACTAGAGGAATCACGTTTAATTTGGCAAGATAGTCTTAGAACTTATAGGAAGGCCCTCTGTAAAGCCAGAGCAGCCTATTACTCAACATTAATAGAAGAGAACAAGAACAACCCCAGGTTTCTCTTCAGCACTGTAGCCAGGCTGACAGAAAGTCACAGCTCTATGGAGCCATGTATTCCTATAACCCTCAGCAGTAATGACTGCATGAGCTTCTTTAATGATAAAATTCTAACTATTAGAGACAGAATTGATCACCTCCTGTCTTCAGGTGGTACCTTACCTTCAAACAGGAATCTCAGAAATAGCTGTAAAACCTGATGTATATTTAGATTGCTTTTCTCCCATTGACCTTCACCAAATTACTAAAACTATCTCTTCATCTAAGCCATCAACTTGTCTCTTAGACCCCATCCCAACCTGGCTGCTCAAAGAGGTTTTACCTTTAGTCAGCACGTCTTTACTAGACATGATCAATCTGTCTTTATTAACAGGCTACGTACCACAGTCCTTTAAAGTAGCTGTAATTAAACCTCTTCTTAAAAAGACCACACTTGATCCAGAGGTTTTAGCCAACTATAGACCTATATCTCACCTTCCCTTTCTCTCCAAGATTCTTGAGAAAGCAGTCGCCAACCAGCTGTGTGACTTTCTACATGACAATAGGTTGCTTGAGGACTTTCAGTCAGGTTTCAGAGCTCATCATAGCACAGAGACAGCACTGGTGAAAGTTACAAATGACCTTCTAACTGCATCAGACAAAGGACTTGTCTCTGTACTTGTTTTGTTAGATCTTAGTGCTGCATTCGACACCATTGACCATCATATCCTATTACAGAGACTGGAACACTTAATTGGCATCAAAGGAACCGCACTTAGCTGGTTTAAGTCGTATTTATCAGATCGATCTCAGTATGTACATGTTAACGATGAATCCTCCATGTACGCCAAAGTCAGTCATGGAGTTCCACAAGGTCCTGTGCTTGGACCAATACTATTCACCTTATATATGCTTCCTTTAGGAGATATTATTAGAAAACACTCCATACATTTTCATTGCTATGCGGATGATACCCAGCTATATTTATCGATCAAGCCAGAAGAACCTCATCAGTTAGCCAAGCTCCAAGCATGCCTTAAGGACATAAAGACCTGGATGACCTGTAATTATCTGATGTTGAACTCTGACAAGACAGAAGTTATTGTTCTCGGCCCTGAACACCTCAGAAATACAATATCTAAGGATATTGTTACCCTAGATGGCATTGCCCTGGCCTCCAGCGCCACCGTGAGGAATCTCGGAGTTGTCTTTGATCAGGACATGTCCTTTATCTCCCACGTAAAACAAACTTCAAGAACTGCCTTCTTTCACCTCCGTAACATTGCAAAAATCAGGAAGATCCTGTCTCAAACAGATGCAGAAAAATTAGTCCATGCATTTGTCACGTCTAGGCTGGATTATTGCAATTCCTTATTATCAGGCTGTCCCAATAAGTCCCTGAGGACTCTCCAGCTGATCCAGAATGCTGCAGCACGTGTACTGACAGGAACCAGGAAAAGAGATCATATTTATCCTGTGTTAGCTTCTCTGCACTGGCTCCCTGTAAAATCTAGAATAGAGTTTAAAATCCTTCTCCTCACCTACAAAGCTCTTACTGGGCAGGCACCATCATATCTTAAAGAGCTCATAGTACCCTATTACCCCACTAGAGCACTCCGCTCCCAGAATGCAGGGCTGCTTGTGGTTCCTAGAGTCTCCACAAACAGAACAGGAGCCAGAGCCTTCAGCTATCAAGCCCTATCAAGACCAGCCCCCTAGTTATGCTGCTATAGGCCTACACTGCTGGGGGACTTCCCATGATGCACTGAGCTTTCTTTGCACATTCATCACAGTCCAATGCATGTTACTAACTTTATTTCTTCCCCGGAGTTTCTTTGTGCTTTGTCGACTCGTAGGTCGCTGTGGATCGTGGTCCTGGTACGCCTGGGTGGTGCTGCCGCCATGGGCCTGCCTGACTCTCATCACTACAGTTATTATGTTTAGTCGTAGTTCTGTTACTATTAAAGCTGCTATTATTAATCTCAGCTAATATTACAGCTATTTCTAGTGCTGCCATACATCTTTCCCTACCTGTCTGTCTGTCTGTCTATCTGTGTCTCTACGTCTATCTCTCTGTCTCTGTCTCTGTCTCTCTCCCTCTCTTTCTCTCTCTCTCTCTCTCTCTCTCTCTCAAACCCAACCGGTCAAAGCAGATGACCGCCCACCTAGAGTCTGGTTCTGCTCGAGGTTTCTGCCTCTTAAAAGGAAGTTTTTCCTTGCCACTGTCGCCAAAGTGCTTGCTCATGGTGGGAACTGTTGGGTCTCTGTAATAACATTATAAAGAGTCGGTCTAGACCTGCTCTATTTTGTAAAGTGTCATGAGATGACTTTGTTGTGATTTGGCGCTATATAAATAAAATTGAATTGAAATTGAATTGAATTGAGGGACTCAAGAAGTCTTGGAATCTCATCCAGGACTTCCTGAATCTCCTTCTGGACTTTCTAATATCATGTAAACCCTCAGTCACTCTCCTACCTGCTCTCCTGTCTCCTCCTCCTCCTCCTCCTCCTCCTCCTCTGGCTGTGTAGGGGGAGGGGGGAGGTCAGGTGAAGGCGGGGGGATGGGGGGCGTGTCCACAGTGTGATACAGGTGAGCTCTCTCTGTGGGGAGCTGCAGGTAAAACCTACAGAGAGAAACAGGTGAACAGGTGATGTTGAGTCCAGTAAAAGTTCAGCAGCTGATCTGAAGTCAGACACACTCAACTCTGCAGCAACAAGGAGTTTAGTTGTACCAGGTACTGGTACTTGTACACTCAGATAGGTTATAGAAAGTAAATGAAAGTTCATGTTGTACCTGATAACTCCTCCTGTCTCCAGGTTCTGGTTCTTCAGACTCTGAAAGGCCTTCTCCTGCTCCTGTCTCACTGTCTTCCTGTCTGCTGTCGGCTCTGTGGGAACTCTGAACTCTGGAAACTTTCGAACTTTCTTTATGTAAATCCTGAAACAGACCACAGTCACCAAACGACGGTCACGTTTCAGACACAAACATACTTGTGAAGTACTTGTATGTGTGTATATATGTGTGTAGTTCACCTGGCAGGACAGGTGGCTTTGTACGTGACCTCAGCAGCGGGTTCAGAGCTCCTGTTTGGCTGCAGTCCTTTCCTGCGAGGTCCGAACTGGCACTCCATCACAATCGCTCTGCTGCCTGAAGAGCATCAACAACAACAACGTTCACTAAACTAACTAAAGCTCCGTCCTGTCTTCACCCCTCCTCCTTTCTCTATTTCCTGCTTTTATTTCTATTCCTCTTATCATCTGTGTTCCAGTGCTGGAGGAAGTACTCAGGTCCTTTACTGCAGTAAAAGTACTAATACCACACTGTATAAATACTCCTGCATGTAAAATGTTCCTTCAGTAAAAGTCTGTAAGTATAATCAGTAAAATTCTGTCATTAGAGTATTATTCCTCCTCATTAATGTGAAGCAGGATGTTACTGTTGGAGTTGAGGTGGAGCTCATTCTGAACTATCAGCTAATGATTATTAGTTCACTGTGGATGAATCAGCTGATTATTTTCTCCATTAATCGATGGATTGTTTGGTCACAATGACCCAGAGCGAGTGACGCCTTCACAAAGCTCCACATTATTAACAAGACATTACAATTATTAACAGCATTCAGAGGGAAAGCAGCACATCTGCATCTGAACAGCTGGAACCAGGAAATGGTTTCACACCATCAGTTCACTTCCTGTCAGTCCACTGATCCATTAATGGACTGATCGATTAATGGACTGATCGATTCAGCTGGACTTAATACACAGTTGAGTTTCATTTATAACAAAACATCATATTTTATAAACTCTATAAATGTTTTGAGGGTAAACATCTTTGTAAAGTAACTAGTAACCACAGCTGCACTCGCAAGTCACGTCACCAAGCTTCTGCCAACTTCGACCTATTTTTCACTCAAATCAACCAGTTTAACCTTTATTAATTTATTTTGCTTTCACAGTTAGCACAACAAACAGCATTTAGCTGTTTCCTGATAAACAACATTACATTAAAGTCGTGATGAAGCAGCATTTCGAGAGTCTCTAGCTTCCGTATTGTGACGTATTTCCGACTGAAACAGGAAGGCAGGCGGGATGTTCAGAGGAATGTGATTTGAACGTTGAAAAGTGGGTGTGTCATAACGGACGTGCTGTTGCTAGTTAGCTAACTCATGAATGTTAGCTTTAAAAGTTGAAGATTGATTGATGGGTGGAAGTCATTATATTATTGGTTGGTTCAAGCTTCTGTAAGTACACGTCATTTTTTGTTTTACACAAAGAAAACATGATTAGATTTAAGATTTAAGAATACAAAGAAATAGAATTGTTTTTGGCATATATTGTTAGATAGGTGCACAATATGACCAGGGGTGTGATCTAAAAGGCATTTTTCACTTCACCTCGACAGGATGTTTGAAAATGTATATCAAATTGTATTCACACAGAACAAGTAGATGGCAGTGTGGGACACATTTATATAGTTATATATATGAATGTCCCACACACACACATATATATATGTATATGTATATATAGTATGTGAGTAATAGGTAATAAGTATGAAAGTAAAAGGACAAACTGTCAACAACAAAAACAGCTTCCAGTCAGAGATATACAGGAGGAAACATTACTAAATAAAGTTAGGAAGTTCAAAACTGATCAAATGAACAAAAACATCATTAGAGAGAAATAATTGGACCTGCATTGACGAATGGGATGCCATCGTAGGGGACGTACTGAGACTTCCACATGAGTCGGGTTGCTGGTTTATCCACAGATGGAGACTGACGAGTCCCAAAGACACAACCGGTCTGCTGCTTATGGAGCACCAAGATGGCCTCCAACTCTGCCTCCGAGCAGCAGAAACCTCTGTAGGAATCTCCCAACTTCTACTGACACAAGAGGAGGAGGTCATGTTTGACAGATTCATAATAAATAATAATGTGTATATCATACAATGTATATAAAGATGGACAACATAACAGCTGACGTCATCACCCCCTGGTGGCTGGCTGCAGTATAAATCATAAGTCCCACACCCTTTGCGGATGGGACATGGGCCAAACTAAAAAATCAAAGTACACATCAAATACATTTTTGGGTTAGGGTTAGAGTTGAATTAGTTATTTGATGCTATAAAAACGGGGTGAAACGTCATGATTGACAGCTGTGATTAACTATGGTGTGCTCGTGATTGGGTCTGGTGGGTGCATGGGCGGGACGGTGGGACCTCGATGCCCCCCACCCCGCAATCACTACTGTGCAGACTCTGGTTCCAAATGACATCAGCAGCGCAAGATGGCAGCGGCCATATCTTTATTTTGTACAGTGGGAGAAAGTGGAGACGCGTCGGCCATCTATATACAGTCTGTGGTGGAGACGCGTCGGCCATCTTTATATACAGTCTGTGGCGGAGACGTGTCGGCCATCTTTATATACAGTCTGTGGTGGAGACGCGTTCAGACTGACCTGAGAGTTACGTAGCCTCAGAGTCCAGCTGGGGGCACTGGAGAGCAGCGGCTTCCTATGAGCAGAAACATCCAGACCGCTGAAACCAACACAAACACGGTTACACGCTCTCAAACAATGACGTTAAACTAAAGGAGGAGGAGGAGCCAGAGCCTCTTGGTTTAGCTCTGCTGCATTTACAGTAATGTTAATTAAAGAAATGAAAAATTCCCTTTTAACCCTTTTAGATCACATCCCCGGTCACACTGTGCACCTATTGAACAATATAAGCCACAACAATTACAAAAATTCTATTTCTTTGTATTCTTAAATCAAAATCTAATCATGTTTTCTTCCTGTAAAACAAAAAATGATGTGTGCTTACAGAAGCTTGAACCAACCAATAATATCATGACATCCAGCCACCAATCAACCTTCAACTTTTAGCAGCACAGAGCTAAGATTCATTAGTTAGTTAGATAGCAACAGCGTGGTACGTTGGTCACGCCCACTTTTCAACATTCAACTCAAATTCCTCTGAACGTTATGTTCCACCTGCCTTCCTGTTTCACTTGGAAATACGTCACAATACGGAAGCTAGAGACTCTCGAAATGCTGCTGCATGTAAGGGGGCGTGTTGTGACAAGAATCGTCACATGACCACATATTAATACGTTTACAGATGTTTTGACCAGCAGCCATAACAAACCATGGTTGTATTATACGACCTGTATCCCAGACACAAAGATGGCACCCAGTCCAATAAGATTTGCTCTATGGGGAAAATATTTTTTGGGCCACATCTGCGATATGCAGAAGGATAAGTGGAAGCAAGGCTGAGCGGCGGCACTGTATCCAGGTCTTATTATACATCCATGTGACAAACACACATCATGTGATCACTTCCTGAAAGAATCAACAAGTGACGAGGGTGAAATGGATTGTGGGATACTGAGAACTGAACAGTTGTTTTTTTTTGTTTAAGTATTTGCCCTTTGAAGGAGGCGGAGCCTGAAATGAGTCTGACAACCTGACGTCTGCGGTCTGCTCACTGGGAGGTCGACTGATGCTGGAGTCTGTTACCATGGTTACTGGGATGTTAACAACAGCACCTACACATATATTAACAAACAAAAATCCATAATTAGCAACTTCTAATTAGCACCGTCCTCCCCCTCCAATCAGAATCCTCCCAGTACAGCTCCAGTACCTGCTGGGCCACTGGAAAGCACAGCCAGCTGGGACCCAGAGAGCTGATTGGACGGGATGACAAACACCTCTCTACTCTCTGTCTCTGATTGGCCCGTCACAATCACCTGACAGTAAACACAGAAAACACTTTCATTTTAAAAAGTCATCTATAAACAGAAGTAAATGAATTAAATAAAAGAATCACTCTCACCATGTGTTCACCGGACAGCGTCTGACCTCGCTGCTCCAAGATGACCAGCTGACTCTGACACGCCACTGCGGGCGGAGCCAGCAGCTGTGATGTCACCCTAGTGTCAGCAGCTGGATCGGCATGGTCAGCAGCAGAAGGAGAAGTGTTTGTTTCTGTGGTCACAGTGGCAGCTGACGGTGGGCGGGGCCAGTCAACGGGAGGGGCGGGGCTTAGTGCAGCATCTGTTTCTGGTGAAAATAGCGAGGAGGCGGAGCTAAGCCTCAGATCTGATCCAGGATCTGCAGACTGGAGTGAAAAAGCATCAATTAGTCCATCTAAAAAAAATGTCCAAATTTTGATTATTGGCTCAAGATCAGCTTATAGCACATAAGATTTTTGCTGGACTTGAAAACTGAATGAGACACTGTGCATGTTTAGCCTAGCTTAGCACAAAGACACAAAGATTGTGAGAGAAACATCAAAGTAAAGAAAAACTAAAGCACACTTCAGGTGCTTCAGTTTTTCCCTCTGGACCTTCTCCTGAGGTGGTGTAAGAAACCAGATCTCAATCCAAATGTGTCTTGTTTGCATTTATACCTTCTGGGGCCAAACAGAAATCTGACATAGAGTTAAGCAAGACCACCAACTGCACACGGGCATGTTAGTGAACTTCTAGATCGGTCTGACTCACCTGTTCACATCCAGGTCTTTTGACATCACTGTTTCTGTCTGCCTCTGTCTCCATGGTAACTGATGTCCCAACATCAGTCTTCTGAATACAACACATTTGGAAATTATGTATCTTGCATATTTGCAGACAGACAGAAACTCATGCTGCAGTTGTTTTTCTACAGTTAAAAGGACAATGTGTTGTGTAATAATTGATCAAATTCTCTTCTCTTCATTTCAGGTTCAAAATGTAACACAGTGCCTATAAAAAGCATTGAAGGCTGAAGCTGCTGCCGAGGCTCCATCTACTAAATACTGACTGTATATCCGAGAAATTCTCCATTTGTACAGCTTTTATTCAAGTTTGAGGGAAAATAGTCAGATAATATCTGGTAAAAAAAAATAAATGAAGGGCAATTGGGAAATATTTGACTGACCCTGACACTAGTTTATCAGACAAACTGTTTTATACCACCATTTATAAATAAAAAAATAAACTTTACGTTTAGTAAACTTTGCACTTAATTCGTGCCATTAAAAAGCGCGTGTAACCTGAGTCAATAAGCTAAGAATAAACGAAAACTGAACGTTTCAAATGTTTCGGTTAAACTAACTACAGCTTAGTTTGTTATTCCGCCATGTTTGCCCGTCATGTTAGCATTAAGCTAACAGTGAGCTCTATAACGTTGTTTGTGTCGTTTCCTGCATTGAAATTGTCGTCACTGTGCTTGCTGTTAGCTGCTGTCGGCTTCTCTCTGCCGTCCCGCAGACTGTGAACGACTCAGCGGGCTCAAATATTTATATCAGTGAGGAAAACGAAAACGAGTCTACTCGACCTCGTCTTCAGTCTGTCGCCTCCCTCCGCTTCCGCTCACAACAAACACCCTTCGCATTTTTTTCTCCAGACCAACATCGGCTGGTTTGTCCTTCTGAGGACACCGTCGTCTGGGAAGCGTTGTATTAAAAAAATATTTAAACATATCCAATTATGTTTTATGATGACTAATACACCAGTGTATTAAACATTACAACTGAAGAATTTCCCCACCAAACTCCATTTAAAAAATCAAATATTATAAACCACCAAATGAACACAGCCTTGTTTGTAATACTGTAAGAGGTTAGAAATGTTAAGGATCCAGTCTTTAATTGTCTTGTACTCCAATACCTAATTTCCATTAGTCCATTCCATTATAGATTCACTATTCAATTCAGCATACGTCTGTGTGCGTGTGTGTGTGTGTGTGTGTGTGTGTGTGGCTACTACCATTACTACAACCACCACAACTACTACTTTCTAATTTACAGTAAATTAGAAAGTAAGCATTACACCAGACGATACAGCCGAAATCTTGAGACATTTAGTGCCATAAATGAAACACTTGGACACACTGGATCCTCTGCACTTTATTCAATGATGAACTTAAGCTTGTGGTATTTTTATGACGTTTCCTCTACATGGATTTACAACATGTTGGGATGAAACTCTTTGCATGAACCACCAAACTTGATTTATAATCTGTAGGAGCGTACAGCATGCTTTGTGTGAGTGCTGTGTGTTAACATTAAGAAGGATTGTGACATTTGAGCTTGCAGAATACAACACTAACAGTATACAGCGGTGGTAATTGGTCCCATATGAAAGTATACAATGTGTAATAATGTATACAGAGTACTTTCACTACTTAAAAATTCAAAACTATCATACATAAATACACATGGAAAACCAAAGAAGTACACAGCATATTCAACAACAGACAAGGAAGTTCAACTGTCCCAGAATCATCAGGAACCAGGGGACATACAGCAGTTAAACTTGCATTAAATATTGTTTTTTTTATCTACAATATAGCCGTGGCAGAGACTCCCCCTCCTGCATCTGTACTTTTGAAAATATTATACAGTAACTTGGATTTGACCAAGCAGTTAAAAAAACATCATCAGACAGCTAAAGAGACATCAGAAATAATATAAATAACAGTGGTGTGATATTTCATGCAGGAGGCTAAAATCTGTTCATCCTAAATGTAGTAATGCAGATGACATATAGATCCTGTTTATTGAGCATTATGATGATTATATAACAGCTACAGTAAATTACGTTAAAGGGTTAACATACCATTATAGACGCTTTCTGGCACATTTTCAGTTCAGTGTTATCATTATCACCAAGAACTGATTTTGGCTATTCTCACCCTGAACCAGTTAGCAGAAGGCTAAATGTGTGTTCAGACTCAAGACAAAGCACATTTCAGAGGAGTGTGATGGTATATAAACACAAACACAATAGGCACATTGCTAGCTAGCTAAAACTAATGTCTGTAATGTTGTACATTGACTGTTTGGGGTGAATAAACACTGCAAAAACACTCTGGTGGCCAAATTTGCTTGAATGATGTCAGGTGAAAATTTGTTTTGTACTCAGTCTGAACACACCTGTTCTCAAATCATCCTCAGTGAATCATTTTCTTCAGGTACTGTGAAGCCTGAATGGTTAAAAAAAAGAAGCTTCCAGAGCAGGGCTAGCTAAGCCAACTCTAGCTAAACCAGAGCTAGCTTACAACAAGGACTAACAACCAGAGCTAGCTAACAACCAGGGTTAAATTGTGGGAAATAATTGTTTGACCAATTCTCTACTGGTTAAAATCAATGTAGGGCATCTCTGGTTCCAGACAAGTTGGCATCCTGGTGCTAGAGTACAGTTATAGCCTAGTTGCCAGGTTGAAGAGTAGCCTCCTAAACCAGTAAGTGTCTGAGATCTACACTTAGCCCTGGTTCTAGAGTACAGTTAGCTGTGGGCTAAGTCATGCATGTCTGCCTTCACAAATCTCATGATGTAAAACAAACTATTCCCAGGGCACATCTGTATATACACATTAGTATATCTAAAAACAGTACAAACAGTAGAAAATACAAAATTAAAAAAACAGAAATACATTTTAGAAGGCATCTTAAAATACAATGAAGGTAAAACAACAGTATGATAACAATGTGGCTGTTGACAGTGTGGGTGAGGAATAGGAACGGAAAGACTGCATTGTTATTTTGCTCCGTAATTTGTGTGAAAATTAATCTGAAATTTAGGACAATGATGAACAGGAAAATAAAATGAAATCCAGATTTTAAAAAAAGTGCGAGAAATAAAGTGCATAGGGCTTACTAAATGTTAATAAGTTAACCTAATGTAGTTATACATTTACAGGAGCAGTTACAGGCATGTCACATACAAACATATAGAAATCCAAAGTATTACAATTTGGCATTAATAAAATCAGCCATTCAAAAAAAACATTTCAAATGTTCAGTGAAATGTAACTAATTAACAGTCACTTCGTTATAAAAAACAACAAATAAAAATAAAAGAAGAAAATGGAGTAACAAAATGTGTTTCGATTTCATTATCTCACCAATTTCTCAAACATGTCACACCAAACTCTATCAAAAGAGGTAACATTTTAAAAATGTTCTACTACAACTTCTACTACTGAATGTATATACCTTGTAAATAATGTAGAAATATAAATGATAAGGATCCACTTATCAGCATGTCTAATACACTGGGCATCACTTGTTTAGATTTAATTCAAACTTAAAGTACTAATTTTCAGGTAAAACAACACCTAGTACATGGCAAGCAAGTTTATAATGTGGTTATACTAAAATAAAGCGCTGTGGATCATTTATAAACTGAATTTACTAGCCCAACTCTGCACGTTGGCGACCCCCAAGTGTCAACCGGTGGTAACTGCTGCTTTCGAGGGCTGCATTATACTAAGATAATGAGACAGTGTCTGCAGGTTTACAGGAAAATCCAAATAAGAGCATCTTTAATTCACAATTTCAGTTACTTTGTAACACACTGTCAGATGTTAGTCCATCAGACAAGCATTTCGTTTGAAGCATACTGAGACCTTCAGATGTACCTAATAAACTGAAAACTTACTGTAGGATCGAGCCCTAAATCTACAATCAAAACCCAATTGAATCTGGATGGATTGGTGACTACCACAAAACAAGTTGTAAATAAGACAGCTTTGGAGTAGTTTGAAGGCCTATTTTGTCCACTGGATCAAATCTGTCCTTCACCTTCTTTCTTTTAACAGTTTCAGATTTTTCTCTCATCTTTCTTTATCTTCTGACGGTACCTGAGGAGGTTGTACGTGGCCGAGGTTACTCAGGTGACAAGGCTGATGGTTTGATAAACTCTGCACGTGGCTTATCTCTCTTCAAATGTTTGTCTTTTTCTTTTCGACTTCCTCTGTCCTTTCAGCCCTAACATGGTGGTTGAGACACTTCATAAAAGAAAGTGCAAATTAGATGTCAATCTGTTGATAAATCTGAGCCAAACACATTGTCAACAGGAGGAGGCATCATGAGCTGACTGCATAGCTTGAGTAAAGGTTTAAAGCAAAAACGGCTCATCAAATCATACAAAACACTGTACAAATACACATAAAGAAACCGCAGAGAAGAATTTCTTAGATAAGTTTCACTGTTACTATTGTAATTGCACGAGGTGTCCTTTATATGGTTTGTTAATTCCCTAAATAACACTAACTTTATTTAAAGTGCTTTAAAAAATATGACTACTGACTTGACCCAATCCTCTAGCCACTGAACACTTATACTAGCCACAAGCTGAATCATAGCAGGAGCCCAAATATTTACCAGAAAGGAGCCTCCTTATCCTCATTATCAACTAAAAGAGATTTTCTCTCTTTCTCTCGATTTCAGTCCTTAGGTAAGATCAAGGCCATACACACAAGCAAGCACTAGCCACAGGACTAGTTGCAACAGGAGCCATGTAGAAATCAAGGAATCCCCTCACTTCACCAGCGACAGAAATAGATTTTGGATTTTGAAGGTCTGAAGATAATTTTAGTCCTCAGATAGACTCAGCGCCATACCTGCCAACCACTGGCCACACCCACTAGCCACATAATGAATCACAGTAGCCAGTAGCTTTAACATCAACTGAGATTTTTGGGCTCCTGGGTGATTTAGTTACCCAAGTAGAGCCATGGCCACACCTATGAACAACAGGCCATACACACTAGCCACAAGACTAGCTGCAACAGGAGCCAGTCATCTAGAGGTTAGGGAATTCCCTCACTTCACCGCCAAGACAAACATATTTTGGACATCATGGGCATTTAGCGCTACACAAGGTTGAAAATCTGAGGTCAAATGGTCACAGGACTGGGCCAATCGGCAGCAATCCTTCAAAATGTGTCCAGCTGAATCAAGACACAACAAGAAATCCAAACTCCAACTCTCTGTTTAGAAATTTTATAAACAATTCCTATATTCTGTTTGATTTCATGTTCGGTGACGTATGTCAAACTTCAGCAAATCATCGCTGCAGCCTCGGAGCATTTTATTGTGGGCCATTTCCTGTGCCGCAGATTTGGCATTAGGTTCAGTTTAGCGCTGGGGAGGCTGAATGGTGATCTCCATTTTCCACAACAAAAGAGAAGGAAGACAAAGAAGCGAAAAAATGTATCCGCTCTCCTATAAGAGAAGAAACGAAAACTTTTAATCAAACAACAACTTTAGAAGCAAGTCATTCCATCAGGCTCGGAAGTTGTGGTCGCCGTGGCTCCACCTCCGACCAAAAACACAGCCATGCTGGATTTTGACTGATTGATTTTGGGGAAGCCAATGCTTCCTGCTCTATGAAGACCAGTAGAGAAGTGGGTCTGGCTGTTGCTACAGCCACTGGTATTGAACTCAAAGTCCGGGTCGAGAGCTGCATCTGTGGAAACAACCAATGAGGCTGGACGCCATTTTTTCAGGGTGTATGGTGTCTTGACACGACGTTTTATTTTCTCTCCTGAAGCACTCAGACTGCCGTTATCTGTCAGAGAAACATCATCTGAGAAGGAGAGGAGAGGAAAGAACAATGTAGCAACAGATGGGTGTATTCATACCATTAGAGAAGTAAAAAAGATCACAGATACATTGTACAAGTGGTGTCAAAAAGATATTGCGTTAGGAGCTTGTACAGCTCATAAAAGCTTGTTGCTTGCAGACCTCTACACCTAAAGGTGATGCTGCAACACAGCTTATATGATCATTTCCTACCCATTGGACTCTGGCTCTCTGTTCCCTCAGAGGCCAGCACTATATTGATGGCCTGTAATAGTCACCATGGCAGAATTGCAGATTTCCAAAAGCTCTGTCCAGATATGCTTTGCTTCTGCAAGGGAACGTACTGATCACGATGATTCCAACTGATATTTCTTAGATTGCTGGTCTGACTGGGCACAAAGAGCAGTGAAACACCAAGCTGCCTGTCAGCCATTGGGCACCACTCGTCCAATGTTAAGCATCTATTGCCGACCACTGGCCATAGTTGTGTGTGCGATGTTTCCAGTACCATTGGCCATGAACACCACTTCTTCTATTATAAATTGACCTTTGTCAATTCTTTGAGGTCTTGTCGTATCAGGGCCTAAAGTATAGTAAAGTATAACAGTTTTTGGTTTGTCCATCCAACAATTTGGTCCAGAGCAAGATTTCTAGGCACTTCTGGGAAGTTTGACAAGAAACTTGCTATCGATATTCATGATCCTGCGAGGATGATTCTTGATGATTTTGACCCCCTGACCTTTTCTATAGATCAGGAACTATTGTTTAGTTAAACATAAGGAAAGACGTCCTGAGAAGACTGAAATGAGCTAGCCTCCCCTCCCCCCTCACCACCTTCCATTGGGACGAGAGGGTGAGAGGGTCCTCACCAGCTGTATCATTGTCTCGTATGGTAACTGTTTTATAGACTATAAGAACCTGCGGTGAATAGTGAGGACAGCTGAGAGGATCATTGGGGTCTCTACCCTCCATCCAGGAGATCTACCCTGACAGATAACAATAACTAGTAGTAGTTGATGAAATATATTTACTAGACAATCAGACTGATTAACTGACAGAGAGTGCCACCTTTAAAGATTCATAAGATACAGTTGTTTGATAGTCATGTAGCAGTGTTTCAATCCTATGTGGGTACTCATAAAAAAGAAGAATTTTGACCATTGTGATTCAGTATGCTCCAATGAAGAACAGCACTGTGCTGAAAGACTAAAGTAATACGAAGTCAAATGACAATCAGTTCTTAGACATTTAATCTTGACTCACCTGAGATACAGGATGAGGACAGATCCAGGGAACATGGACGCTCAGGCTTCTTGCCTTTGGCTGGTCCAATCTGGGGCTGCAGCAGACCTGGAGTTTGTGGATCTAAGGCTGGACTTTGTAAAGCTGCGGGTTCTGAAGTTGAAGCTTGTGCAAAAGCTGTGGTTTCTGAATCTTGAGATTCCAAACCTGCAATTTCAGGAGCTGGATTATCTGAGGCTGGAGCTTTTAGGGCTTGAATTTCTGGAACAAGGGTTAGGGCATCTAAAACTAGGGCTTTTGTAGATGAGGCTTCTGTGGCTGGGTATTGTGTTTGTGAACCTGGGATTCCTGGGGTCTCTGGAACTAGAACTTCTGGAACTTGTGCTGAGCTTGGAGCTGAGCCAGAATCAGGATCTCTGCCGCCTGGGACCAGTGCAGTGGCAGTAGAGTGGACCAGATCAGCCTTTGGGCCTCTGGTGAATCGAGGGGTCAATACTGGTTCTGTAAAAAGGGCTCTCTGGACAAATGGGCTTGTAACTGAGGCTTGACCTCTATCCTGGCCAGTGGGAGGGGCCTGTGGTGTTGGGGCATGGCCAGATATATCTCGTCCTGCTGGACCAGAAAGCAGAATTTTGTTTTCCAGATCTGAAACTGGAGCAGTAGCAGGGGATCCACTGATCTGCTGACTTGCCGGGTGTGACTCAGGTTTAGGGCTGTTGATGCTCCTGCCCTGACTGACCTCTGAACCAATCATCCTTGCAGGTTCAACCTCTAAACCCTGGATCTTGTCGTCTGATTCCAACGCTATCCTATTGTTGTTGTTGTTGGAGTTTGAGCCTCGTCCTGTCAGGGTGTTTCCAGGTCGTGACTGATGATGAAGCAGATGAGGAAGGGGTTCGCTCTCAGCGGGTGGCTGCTCTCTTCTCAGCAGTGGTTCATGTTCATCAGGACTGGAGTTGAGCAGGTTCATACGGTTGTCCTCTCCGACGATTATCCCACCCTCGATCTTGTCCCCCTCCTCCAGCTGCGGCCCCGCCGGATTAGTTCGACCTCCGCCTATCATACCATTCGTCACCAGGGTGGGGACACCCACACTGTAGCCATTGGCGACCACCATTATTGGGTGGACTCGGTTCCCAGTTGCAACACTGCCTCTCATGCTGGTGTTGTTAGTCACCGTGGTTACCAGGTGTGGCTCTACAGCTGTGGTGACCATTACCGTGTTCATCTTAGCAACACCTGTTTCCACCTGAAATACAGTTTGGATTAATGCACAATTAAAACAACAATTATGTAATAATCTACTGCCTCATATCTACACACTGAAGACTTGAACCTGATCAGTTTGTTGGATAACAGTATCGGCTGATGTTAGCACTTGGCTAAGCTAAACTTAAAGCTAAAAATAGCCCTAGGCTAGCTTGACCTTGTTTCACAATTGAAATTATTTACTGAGGGAAACCAATGAGAGTTCACAATTGAAAATCAGAACCCCAGGATAACTTCTTCACAGTGATATTTACCACAGGTGATAGCCCTGGATCAATTTTGGAGCAAAATTACTTATAAGAAAGATATACCTGCAGCCCCCCCTCAATATGGCAATGTTACACTGGCAGCTAAAAGTAGCTTAGAACCTTACTGAAGTTTAACCAAAGCTCTTGAGCTTATGACAGCGTAAATTGCCGCTATGAAAAGCTAGAAAAAATGTTCAGTGAGGACTAAAGGCCTGCAGGACAAGCTAGAGGGGACAAACACAACTAAATAAATGGAGTAATGGATTCCCCAGCTCCTACAACTAGAAACCGATCAGATTAGATCCTATTGTACCTGTCTTTGGTTCAACTTGAGCTTTCCCAGCTTATGTCGAGAAGAGGCGGAGATGGTCTCCTTGGTTTTGGGGAGAAGTTGGAGGCTGGTGGGCCTCTGAGGAAGGTTCTGCTGTTTGGGGAGAGGGTGGATGGCTGAGGAGGGAGGGGTAATAACCCCACCAACACCCCCCAGTTCATCCTGAGGAGTCAGCACAGAGTTGTTTGCCTAGAGGAATCACAGGGACAGATCTCCGGTCACTACATACATTCAATAGCAGGCACACAAGCAATTCAGTGAGGTATAAGTAGTACTGAACCTTTGTCGTGAGTGTATTCAGTAGTAGTAATACCTCATTAGTGTGTAGTAACAGTAGTAGTACCTCAGCAGTTTGTAGTATTTGATGGTATAGCAGGTTGGTAGTTTGTTGCTCTGTTGAACCGAACTGTTTCTGTGAATATTCCATCAAGTTTTCATCAGAACTTTCTCTCAAGTTCTTATCAACCTGTACAGATAGAAACAAATGTTGAGAGATGTTGACATGTTCGAAATATGGACACTGATGTGGTCCGAAGTTGGCTCAGAGGGAGAAACTGCAAAAATAACAACAAATTAAAAGTAAAGACCTCTTTGGGGTCGAGTTTGGTGGCCTCCAGGTCTTCTTCTGTCAGCTGCAGGCAGACACGAGACACAGCGCCACCTGGAATTACAGCACTTATTGAGGACACGTCCACAGCAATTCAGATGAATGTCAAAATGCTAATTACTTGTCAAATGCATATCTGTCCATGTTGGCTTTGTTTATGAACATTTTACCATCAACATTAAAATGCCAAATCTGATCCTAATCCATTGATCACTGCATTTCGGTTGGAATGAACAAATTTCGGTCCAAAATGTTTCTGTTGTAAATGATGCTGATGTGACGGAAACATTAGTATGAATGGAAGGGTTATAGCAAAAGTCAGTGAAGGTTCAAGGTTTTTTATTTACATTAGTTTAGTATTGGGTTAAAAATAGGTGCCAGTGGGTTGTATGGATAATTGTTGTTTTAAGTCAAACTGAAATAAAAAAAAATTTGTTGAGAAAGTTTAAATTCTTTGCATTTCTCATGTGCTTCCTGACACATATTATCAGACAGAATTATTGTTTATGTGAGTCGCACCGGTGTGTTCAGTCTCTGAGATGCTGCAGAGGATGGTGGCAGGCGTCAGGTCAGTGGTGGTCGACACATTCCTGTCAGAACTGGACAACCGAGCCTGACTCTGACAGACAGACAGACAGACAGACAGAGAGAAATATGAATAAATATCATAAAGGAACTGTTTTGTTTTGAATTTATCACTTGTGTTATACCTGTGCCTGCTGCCGTTCGTAGTTGATGGAGTTTCTGTTCTTTTCAGAACCTTCTGCTCCACTCGTGGTCGTCTTGACGACTGATGCTGGGTGGCCGTCTCCCTGGAGATTCTTGACCACGCCCACCTGGAGGTCCTCGATGTAGGAGGAGGCGGAGCCAATCGGAGGATGCCAGCGGCCGTGAGACAGATTCCTGAAAGACAGAGTGAGAAATCAGGAAACCAGTGTGTGTGTATCTGTGGTTGTGTACTGCAGTGTGTGTGTGAGTACCTGTGGTTGTGTACTGCAGTGTGTGAGTATCTGTGGTTGTGTACTGTAGTGTGTGTGTGAGTACCTGTGGTTGTGTACTGCAGTGTGTGAGTATCTGTGGTTGTGTACTGCAGTGTGTGTGTACCTGTGGTTGTGTACTGCAGTGTGTGTACCTGTGGTTGTGTACTGCAGTGTCTGTATACCTGTGGTTGTGTACTGCAGTGTGTGAGTATCTGTGGTTGTGTACTGCAGTGTGTGTGTGAGTACCTGTGGTTGTGTACTGCAGTGTGTGAGTATCTGTGGTTGTGTACTGTAGTGTGTGTGTGAGTACCTGTGGTTGTGTACTGCAGTGTGTGAGTACCTGTGGTTGTGTACTGCAGTGTGTGTGTACCTGTGGTTGTGTACTGCAGTGTGTGTACCTGTGGTTGTGTACTGCAGTGTCTGTATACCTGTGGTTGTGTACTGCAGTGTGTGAGTACCTGTGGTTGTGTACTGCAGTGTCTGTATACCTGTGGTTGTGTACTGCAGTGTGTGAGTACCTGTGGTTGTGTACTGCAGTGTCTGTATACCTGTGGTTGTGTACTGCAGTGTGTGAGTACCTGTGGTTGTGTACTGCAGTGTGTGAGTACCTGTGGTTGTGTACTGCAGTGTCTGTATACCTGTGGTTGTGTACTGCAGTGTGTGAGTACCTGTGGTTGTGTACTGCAGTGTGTGTACTCAGTAGTGTGAGTTCAGACAGTCTCTCCTCTGCACACTGAGCGGTGAGTCGAGCTTCAGCATCCTGATCCCAGCAGTCCTCCATTGTCTCCTTAAGGGAACGCAACGCCTAAAACACACACAAATACATAAAGTCAGTGACTTACTTTACTGATTACTGTCATGTACTACTTACTGACTACAGCACCAAATTATTCAATTTACAGCACTTTTTTTCTGAAAAATAACAAATACGTTTTATCACTTTAAATTGTGAAAAGGTTAAAAAAAATTAATGGTGATAAAAAAAATTATGGGAAAACATTCTTTAATAAACTAGACACTAAACAAACATTCTGGGGAACTTTGTGCTCTGAATTCAGCCTGTCAGGTTGTGCTTCCTTCAAACAAGCTCCATGAGTCAAAAATTTGCTGGTTTGGTGGAGCTTAATGGGGGCAAACACAGTCGAGGAGTAAGCTCTGCTGAGGAGGACTCGGGAAAGAAAGTCTCCACAGCGCCACTATATTTGTTGGGAAGTTTATTTGTTGTGGTTGGGGATTGAACTGGATTATTTTCTGTGGAGAATGACAATGATTGATTCTATTCACAATCCTCTAGGTCAACTTTATGTGGCTTTAATGTGACAAAACTCAACACAATCAGGAGTTAAGATTCAAAACATCATGTGATTCAGATGCTACTCAGTTAACAAAACACGTGTATATTTGAGTTGAACCTGTGAAGTGAGAAAAAGTAACACTAACCAGACTGTTCTCCTTCCAGGCTTCAGGGAATCTGGGTCTGCATTTCTCTCTTGCAACGAGGATCTGCATCTCCTCGAAGCTCGGATGATTCCCCAACTCTGCCTGGAAGGCCAGCTGGTAGTCTGGTACTGCTTCACCTAAACACACATACACATCAGCTACAGTTAGCTAGGCTTGTGACCCTTTATAAAAAGGCATGTGTTTTGTCTGGACTAGATATCATGTTTCCACCAAATTTCTTTTCAATTCTCAGAGGCTCATGAATTAGAGAAAAGTCCAGTCCAAAAACTCAAAGCAGATTTGTATATCAGAACTTTGTTTTTTCTTCTTTCCTCTCCCGTCAATCGTCTCACAACCTCTGTTTTATTTACCTGGTGACTCCTCAAACTAGCTAACTGTATATAAAGTAGTTCAAACCAGTAAACTGTATATAATGTCATTAAAACTAGCCAACTGTATATAAAGTAGTTAAACAAGCTAACTGCTTCCATGTTGAAGCAAACACTGTCAGCCTGAAACTCAATGAAACTAAGACGAAAGCGAAAACTAAACGAAAAATGCCACCAAAGAAAGCCAGTAATGCTGTGGAGGAAGAGTTTGAGGAGATCAGAAAATCTCTGAACTTCATGTCGGACGAGCTGAGCAAAGTAGCTAAACAACAAGCTATGCTACTCGATCTGATGGAAGAAGAACAACTGAAGAATCTTGTTAAAGAGAAGGATAAGAAAATTGATGGCCTAGAGCAAAGAATTGATGACATGGAACAATACACAAGAATGGAGGATTTAATTATAAGCGGACTGGATACCACACACCGAATTTGTGCCAGGACTACGGCTGGAGGTAAAGACGGAGAGGACGCTCCGACAGAGGAACTACAAACGCTGGAATGGCATGTCATACAGTTCCTTGAAAGTACATGAACTTTAAAACGTTTGACCACACAGAGCACAAATTGTATGAGATTGAACACGATATTGATCCAGAAAATCACTTTTACAACAACAACAACAACAACAACAACAACTGCGAGTACTATAAAGATGAACAATTCAACAGTAATGTGGAAATGGAAAGTCAGTAAGTTTAATATAATGGCAATATCTGAGACCTGGCTTGATAATGAGAAAGTATATGAGTTGTTTATGATTAACATGAACAGTAAAAAAGGAGGAGGAGTTGCCCTGTATGTTGATACAGCTTTATGATGTAACATCGTTAAACGTATGACAAATATTTTGGAATGTATAACTGTAGAAATTTATGTTGAAAAAGGTAAAAATATCGTCATTGGCTGTGTATATAGAACACCAGGAACCTGTCTTGAAACATTAACTGGTATGTTTGGCAAATTGAATAATAACAAGGTGCACATGGTACGTGGTGATTTTAATATTGACTTGTTAAACCCAAATGGACACAAAAGGACAACAGACTATTAATACTATATATAGCAACAGCCTATTTCCTGTGATTCTAAAACCCAGTAGAATCACAACAGACACTGCTACACTGATAGACAACATATTCACAAATAAAATTGAAAGCAAAAGAGTAGGTGGACTACTCATAAATGACATAAGTGACCACCTTCCTGTTTTTGCAATTTTTCAGAACTTTTTTAAGAAAAAAAATGAAAATAGGTCTAACAGTTAACTGTCCCTTAAGAAAACTCACAAGTAAGTATAAAAATGTAGACATGCCATGGATTACTAAGGGGATAACTCATATATATACTGTGTTGTTCTCTCATAGTTCCACACATTAGCTACTGTGTAAAGGTATGGGGAAACACATACAAAACCAATGCTAATTCAATCTTCATGCTGCTGAAGAGAGCTATACCATCTGTAAATAAATCGGATTATGAACCAACCAACCCACTATTTATCAAATTACATGCTTTGAAATTCAGTGATCTAGTAGATCTTAAAACTGCGCAGATAATGTACAAAGTACAGTGCCATTTACTTCCTGACTGTATTCAGAGGCTGTTTAAAATTAGAGAGAGCGAGTATAAACTTAGGGGGATAGGTATGTTCAAAAAATGAACAGGACAAATATAAAAAATAGATGTGTATCTGTTAAAGGGGTAAACTTGTGGAATAGTTGTAACAAGGAAATAAGAATGTTTACTTCACTTTGCAAATTAAAGAAAATGTTTAAAAATAAGGTGGTAAACAAATATAAAACTGAGATAAGATAATTGTTGGGTATGAAAGGTTTGGAAATGTTGTTTTTGTTTAAGTTTTTGTTTTGTTTTTTGCATAACTTAAATATAATAGGGTTGCCTATTAGAATAAGTTATGTAAAAAGGGTAGGTAAAATAAGCTATAGCTTCAGCCTACACCTCTTCGGTCAACTTCTTTGTTTTATATTTATATGTGTATTCATTATGTAACTCTGTACTATACTATACTATAAGTTAAACAGTTAAGCAGTTAAACTAGCCAATTGTGTATAAAGCAGTTAAACTAGCTAACTGTAAATAAAGTAGTTAAACTAGCTAACTTTGTATAAAGCAGTTAAACTAGCTAACTGTATATAAAGTAGTTAAACTAGCTAACTGTATATAAAGTAGTTAAACTAGCTAACTTTGTATAAAGCAGTTAAACTAGCTAACTGTATATAAAGTAGTTAAACTAGCTAACTGTATATAAAGCAGTTAAACTAGCTCACTGTATATAAAGCAGTTAAACTAGCTAACTGTAAATAAAGTAGTTAAACTAGCTAACTGTATATAAAGCAGTTAAACTAGCTAACTGTATATCAAGTAGTTAAACTAGCTAACTATATAAAGCAGTTAAACTAGCTAAATGTAAATAAAGTAGTTATAACTAGCTAACTGTATATAAAGCAGTTAAACTAGCTAACTGTTAATAAAGTAGTTAAACTAGCTAACTGTATATAAAGCAGTTAAACTAGCTAACTGTTAATAAAGTAGTTAAACTAGCTCCACCTCGAGCAGCTACAACAGTAAAATGTTGCCCTTACACTGAGGCATCAATATTAACAATCTAATAATGTCAGATAGAATCAGATATCAGTCACAGGAGACATTTTACTTAAGTAGGATTTTGAATGAATGACTTACATGTTATGGAGTATTTTGACATGTTGTATTGGCACTTTTACTTAATGATCTGAGTACTACCAGGCGACTCTTTTGTTTCTGTTCAGATAACAGATTTGACTTATGTATATATTATACATTAAAACTTGTTTCTTTTATAACTTAATGATTTTACTCACTTCACATAAGACTACATGTTGAACCTGTTGTATGCATTTTAATAAACGGTACATCCTGTATGTACAGTACCCTGTTGAGTGTTTGTTGTGTGTGTTGTGTTGCAGGGTCACCTGGGAACAGGTGTGAGCACCTCCTGAAGCTCTCCCAGTAGAGCAGACCCAGAGCGTAAACATCCACCTGCTTCAGCGCCGACTCACAGTCCCGGAGGTTCAGAGCTCCACCCAGAACTTCTGGAGCCATGTACCGCACTGTCCCCACCTACAAACACACAGATATAAACACTTCTGTCTTATTTTACACCTGTCGTATCATCATCTCTTCACCTGTCGTGGTCACATGACCTCACCTCAGATATGGCCATGGTGTCATCGTCTCCGGGGCGACAGGGCCTGCTTCCTGTCAGCCTCATGGAAAGACCGAAGTCGGCGAGGACGCAGGACAGATCAGCTCGGACCAAAACGTTCCTGCTTGTCACGTCTCTGTGGGCCACCGCTGGTTTATACTGGTCTGAGTGGAGACAGAGGAATCATCAGTCTGGATCTGACACAATGAGTGTTTACATGTGCACTAGTGTTCTGGTTTAGAGTCTTATCCTGGTTTTGATCATATTCATGACACGATGTGTACATGGAACATGAGAAACCTGGTTCTTCATCTCCCTATTTCCCGACTCTTACAGTATCCATCTGATCACCTGTGTGCAGGTGAGTCTTGATTTCTCACCATCTCAGCCACAATTTTCTGTCCCAACAAAGAACGATCAGAAACCTGGATCAGGTGTTTACATACCACAGTATCCTGGTTTCTATCGGAGTGCTGCACCTAGGTTTCTCAAAACCAGGATATGTTTAAATGCGCAAACCATAATCAGGATCCTCCAAAAACCCCATCATAACTTATACACTAGATGCACTCATTCATACACAATCAAAAAAGGCAGCAAGTGTGCGTTCAAGCACTTACATTCATATTATTATTATTATTATTATCAAAACTCATCAGTGAGCCTCACTGTGTCACTGGGTGACATGTTCCTTCATCACCATGAACACACACACTGTAGTTTAGTTACACACACCGTCCTGCTGCCCCAAATACTCACTAGAGCACCACATGTGGATTCACCCGCCGCTGAAAATAGTCCCCAACAAATGCACTATTTCCTCCTGTTAGTTTGATAAAAACTACAGCGAGCAGCTGTTTGAGGAAATGACTGAGCCTTTTAAACATCATAAAAATGATAATAATGATACCTCCTCTGTAGAGTTCAGTGTGCAGGAAGGCGAGTCCTCTGGTGACACCGTGAGTCATCCTGCAGCAGGTAGACCAGTCCACTGTGTGGAGAGACAGGTAGCGAGACAGGCAGCCCTGAGACAGACAGACAGACAGACAGACAGATAAAGAGAGAAAAAGAGTTGTTTACATTAATTACTCTTTGTTCTGTATTTTCTAAGAAGAAAATGTTGCTTACCTACACTGAAAGTTGCAGGTGTAAACTTGGTAAACTATGAAAAGATTTACAGTTTACATTGAAACAGTAAAAGTAGTGGAAGTACTGAAAGGCGTTGAAATAATAATCTACACATTTATTAATATGTGGCATTCTTTTATATTCTTGGTATTCTATAATCTTCTTATGTTACACTACACTTGAAGTGTCACCTGAAGTGTTGAGCATTGACGCGTCAGTTGAAGCGTCAGTGGAATTGTAACAATGAAAGCAATTCAAATTTCAGGTAGCTAAATGTGAGCACTGTAAATAGTTAAAGTAGCAGTTGGTATGTAAGCAGTGACAGTGGTGGTTATATGATACAGTTTTCAATCCCAATTTAAAAGGAGAATTCTGCCATTTCAGGGTTTCACTACAAGTATTAGTTTAATATTCCTTTCAGTTTCTTGTTAGCTAGCAATGCAACATGTCAGCTAGTAACGTTAACCTTCTAGCTAATAGATTTTAGCTCATTAGCAACCAAACTTAGAGGATTGGAGGATGAATTAAAATAGTTTTGAACAGCCAGAATACAATTTAACATCAAGGGCACTCTACAGTTAGCATTAGCTTGCTAACAAACAATCATGCTTGTCAGTTCTACCAGAAGTTTTTTTGTGATTATTGTGGCTGAAAATGGCTAAATTCCGACTAAACTAAACTAAACTAAACTAAACACGTGCTCAAACTCAAACCGATATCCATCTGAAACATGTGACAGAGAACAAGAGGATCTCATTAACACACTGTTCTTTAAAACCGGCTGCTGGTTTCTGTTTCTGACGGTTTGTTTCACCAGAACTGAGATATATATATATAATGAAATAATGTGTGTGTGTGTGTGTGTGTGTGTGTGCTTGTGTGTGCGTGCGTGTGCATGCGTGTGTGAACAGACAGTTAATCCGGTAATTACTGTCTGACTGCTGCAGAGGAATGCAGTAAACCAACTGAGCAGACATTACACTGTATGTGTGTGTGTGTGTGTGTGTGTCTGTGCATGTGTTAGACAATGTGTGTGTAATAGTGTGTGTATACATAAACAATGTGGGTTTATAAACAGGAAGCTATAATTATGTATGTGTAAGTTTGTGAATGGGAGATAGTGATAATAAAGATTTGATTTGCTGCTGTGTGTGTGTGTGTGTGTGTGTGTGTGTGTGTGGTCAGTGGCTCCAGACAGGATGTAGGAGAGAAGGCGCCGTCTTCCAACACAATAACAAGACTAATGGAGAGTCAGAGAGTTGACAGACAGCTGAAGGGTGTAACCACACTGACAGTCTGCTGTCAGCGCCCCCTACAGGCTGCAGAGTTCATTACAGCCACAACAACATCATCTGAACGAGTAAAGATTTTAAATTATATTTCACTGAAATAGCACACACACAGAAAACTAAAACCTACATTTACAAAATATATATTCTAGCCTCTAAAGTTATGCTAGCTTGTGACGCTACAGAAACTACAATGCTCCAGATGTTTCCTAGCAACCGATTTACACATTACTTTAACTTTATTATTAAGTTCACACGTTCACTTAGTAAAAGATCTGAATACTTCTTCCACCACTGTGAAGTTTATCCTTCGACAGATACGTCAGTTGCTGCTGACCACCAGCTAACATGAACATGACTGGTAGCCTGAGTCTCTTACATGTGGGTAGAAGTCCATGAGGATCA
This sequence comes from Enoplosus armatus, assembly GCF_043641665.1. Classification (NCBI taxonomy): domain Eukaryota; kingdom Metazoa; phylum Chordata; class Actinopteri; order Centrarchiformes; family Enoplosidae; genus Enoplosus; species Enoplosus armatus. Next base: position 24,915,523 of record NC_092190.1, on the reverse strand, counting down.
GAAACTCCGGTCGTCCATCGGCCGTCGTCCTCTCGTCGGCGGTCAGGAAGCGGGCGATGTTGTCGTGCTGCTGCAGCAGCGGCAGACAGTAGATGGAGCGCTCGTTGGTGTAGTTCTGCCGGTTGGCCGAGCTGAAGAGTTTGACGGCTACGCAGCGCTCATTAAGACAGCCGCGAAACACCGTGCCGTAACGACCTCGACCAATCAGCTGCCGGGAGGACGGAGAGGGACGTTAGAGGCAGAAACAGAAAGACAGGCTCATGTGGCGTCCCTCAGGGTTCAACTTTAGATCCTCTAACATTCACGTTTCACATGTGTAGACTTTATAAACTCTAACAGGTAAAACAACGAGGTAATGTTTTAAATAAGTAAATTAATGTGTGATGTCTGTGTGGTCCCGCCTTTTCTTAAAGGGACAAGCCACCAATTTTACATGTCAAAGTCAATCTAGCAGTCTTTACTTTGGGGAGTGTGACTCTTGTCAAGCCAATGATGTCATAGTGATGTCATCTCAGTTTGGGATTGTAAACTACAAAACAAATGATGAGTTGCAAACTGAAGGTGTGACGTTTGAAAGCTGTGTTAACAAGGCAGGAGGCTCTAATGAAAGACACTATCCTGGTGCATTATGGGAAATGTAGGATCCAGTGAAAGTCAGGATATCAGGATTTAATCATAGTCTCTTGTGACTCCACTAACATCATGGAAGTGCAGATCTAAATTGATGGAGTCCCTTTAAATCTTATTCAGTCATGATTAAGATAAATAATATGAATAACTTTATAGTAATAAAGAAAATAACAATAAAAAATAATAAATTTGCTGTCCAAAGAAAAACATGTATCCTTTTTAAGCTTTGTGACAATGCAGTTTCAGCTGGTTCAACTGATTTATTTAACTGTAGAAGAGTTTTGTCAACCCACAAAGGAGAACCTGAACACCACATTTGGAGATAATATATCGAGGCTCAGCCAATATCATCTTAATGCAGATATATCAGTGTCTGTGTTTATGTCGTCTGATCAGTAACACGGTCACGTCAAACTAGGTTTGAGTTCATTTAGAAACAGTCTGTGTGTGTGTGTGTGTGTGTGTGTGTGTACCTCCAGTAGTTTCAGATTATCCAGGTCCACAGCAGCATCTGTGTTTGCTGCCTCCATCACATCCAGAGCCGACAGACTGTGTTTCTGCCTCCCTGAAAATACAAACAAATATTCGCCCACACAGTTGGTATTGATTATTATTATTATTATTATTAATAATCACGTGTCTTCACAGTGTGTGTGTGAGCACCTTTCATCATACGGTATCCCAGGAACAACACCATGATGGTGACGGCTGCTATGGCGACAGTTACCAGGGCGATGAGCGCCGTCTCCTCCCGCCGCAGCGGCTGGTTCTCTGTGGGATGATGAAGTCATCGTTAGGTGTCACTGTGACATAAAAGTACTAATACCACAGTGTAGAAATACTCTGTTAAAAGTTAAAGTAACAGCTTTTGTACGTATAAGTATTTGCATCAAAATATACTTAAGTACCAAAAGTAAAAGTACTCATTATGCAGAATAATATATATAATATTATTGCATATTGCATCTGTAGCTCTCCCATTCAGGTAAGTACAGTGAATCGTTTTTTATTGCATCACTGGATCTTTTTGTGTCCTTGAGATAACAAACGTTGTCATGTTCAGGTAGCTGATCCTGAGATGTGTCTCAAATGTTTTGGTTGCTTTCGTGTGTTTTGGACGTGAGATGAACTGAAGCTGAGCTGCAGGTCAGTAAAGAAAACTGTGAAGAGCATTTGTAGAAAACTGAGTAAATGTTACTTTCAACTGTCCAGCATTTCATGAACAACATGGTTGCAGTTGAAAGTCTGGAAATGCTGTGAATTTTCTGCCCTGCAGTACAGAGTGACCCGCTCACCTGTCTGTCTGTCGTCTCGCCCATCTGTCTTCAGCAGTCTCAGGGCGGGGGTGTCGGCGGTGGGCGGGGCCTCGGTGAAGTTGGAGTTGCAGAGGTCTCGGCTGCAGCAGCAGAAACGGTAGCTGCCGTTCTGGATCTGAGAGGGCGTCGCTGTTACCAGGCAACGGTCGCCATGACACTCCTGCTGGTTGCCAATGTGAGTCCAGCAACCTGGAAGACACACGAAGACAGTTTGAACCGGATGATTAAAACTGTGTGTGTGTGTGTGTGTGTGTGTGAGCGTGTAATACTCATGTCGTGGGGGCATAAAGCTGTTTACACAGTCACGTTGTGGGGACTCACCTTCCTTTAGGGGACAAAGCACACGTCCCCATAATGTAAATCATTCAATTTAAGGGTAAAGACTTGGTTTAAGGTGGGTAATGTTCTCTGTGTGTGTCTCTTACCTTGTTTGACCAGGTGTATTTCCCCGTCTGGTCTCTTTTCCCACAATCCATAGCAGCGGGAGCCACGGCTGCAGCGAATCGTGCCGTTTTCTCGCACCACTCCTCGCAGCTCATTGGTCAGTCCACTGTGAGGCTCCGCCCCCTGCAGGTGGTCAGTGAAGGCACACTCTCTGTCCTCCGACTGAAAACCTGAGAGAAAGGTTTCATTTAGTCATTCAATTCTTTTATTTTTCACGTTTTTCAGTGGAAACAGACAGAAGACACATGGAATTTCTCCACAAGAAGATGTTGTTGCTTTTGTCTCACAGAAAACCAATCTAAACCAAATCTGAACCAATCTAAACCAAATCTAAACTAATCTAAACCAAATCTGAACCAAATCTGAACCAATCTAACCCAGATCTGAACCAATCTAAACCAATCTAAACCAAATCTGAACCAATCTAAACCAATCTAAACCAAATCTGAACCAAATCTGAACCAAATCTGAACCAATCTAAACCAATCTAAACCAAATCTAAACCAAATCTGAACCAAATCTGAACCAAATCTGAACCAATCCAAACCAAATCTGAACCAATCTAACCCAGATCTGAACCAATCTAAACCAATCTAAACCAATCTAAACCAAATCTGAACCAATCTCACCCAAATCTGAACCAATATCACCCAAATCTGAACCAATCTAAACCAAATCTGAACCAATCTAAACCAAATCTAAACCAATCTAAACCAAATCTGAACCAATCTAAACCAAATCTAAACCAATCTAAACCAAATCTGAACCAATCTAAACCAAATCTAAACTAATCTAAACCAAATCTGAACCAATCTAAACCAAATCTAAACCAAATCTGAACCAATCTAAACCAAATCTAAACCAATCTGAACCAAATCTGAACCAATCTAAACCAAATCTGAACCAATCTAAACCAATCTAAACCAAATCTGAACCAAATCTGAACCAAATCTGAACCAAATCTGAACCAATCCAAACCAAATCTGAACCAATCTAACCCAGATCTGAACCAATCTAAACCAATCTAAACCAAATCTGAACCAATCTCACCCAAATCTGAACCAATATCACCCAAATCTGAACCAATCTAAACTAATCTGAACCAATCTAACCCAAATCTGAACCAATCTAAACCAAATCTGAACAATTTCCCCCCGGGGATCAATAAAGTATTTCTGATTCTGATTCTGAATCTAAACCATAGCTGAACCAATCTGAACTAATCTAAACCAATCTGAACCAATCTGAACCAACACATCCAGATACAGACTGTAGGTTCTGAATGAGGTCCTAGTGTTGTTCTTCTTGAGCAGGAACACAGAAACAGTGAAACACACCGGCCACACTGCCTGGAAAAGTCTGACAGCAACAATAATGATGCATTTTGTCATTTTGTGGATTCAGAGAACAACAGAGCGGCACTGTGTTGCCTCAGGCTGCTGATGTCCTGCTATAAGAGCTCTATTAATCCAATGTTCCAACATCACATCTCTACAACTTCTTCATGTCTCTCGGGACACTAAACTTTTTACTGAGTTTTTAAGCAACAGAATCTCCTCTCAGTATCTCTGTGTATCAGCTGCATTAACATGAAACTGCTGCTGTCATTAAAGGTCTCATCAGATTCATCATTTTGTTTAGGAACCAAGAATGAGTCAAATTCAAAAAGTCCGAAATCAGTGTTGAAGGAAGTACTCAGGTCTTTACTGCAGTAAAAGTATTAATATTGTAGTGTCTTGCATGTAAAATGCTCCTGCAGTTAAAGTCTGTGAGTATAATCAGTAAACTGTCCTTAAAGTCTTCCAGCAGTCAGATGTCCTCTGTGACTGTCCTCCTGTGCCTGTCCTCCTGTGACTGTCCTCCTGTGACTGTCCTCCTGTTATAGACTCTGTCATTAGAGGATTATTCCTCCTCATTAATGTGAAGCAGGATGTTACTGTTGGAGTTGAGGTGGAGCTCATTCTGAACTATCAGCTAATGATTATTAGTTCATTGTGGATGAATCAGCTGATTATTTTCTCCATTAATGGATCGATTCTATATTAAAATCACAAATAAACAAAGTGACGTCTTCAACAGTCCAAACCTCGAGATGATTCAGTTTACTGTCATTTAAGACAAGAGAAGCAGCAAATCTTCTGAGAAGCTGAAACACGAAATGTTTCATGATAGATGATCAGCTATCAGAACAGCTGCTGATTCATTTTTTCATAATTGACGAATCAGCTAACTGATTAATCGACTAATCGTTAAAGCTACATTTTTTATAAAGTCCAATATCTCCCTCTGAGATGTAGTGGAGTCTTAAACCCTGTTCCCACCAGAAAGTGGCTCAATGAAGAGACTTCCTGTCTGTGTCTCTGCTGGACAGACAGTAGAAAGGTGTTACTCTGTAATACTGAGACATCATGTCTGAGTCACTGTGGACGCTGTGGACTGTGTGAGCTCATTCTGAGACGTATGAAGACTTTAACTGTCTGTCTGTGTGAGACAATGACATCAATGACATGATGTTTCCTGTAGCGCCACCATCAGGACAAACTGCGCCTGCTTCAGCTGGTTCACGTCAGGAAAGAATAAAATAAGTCCTTCACAGTGATGGTGGGGTGGGGTGGGGGGGTCTGCGTCACCTCACAGGAATCTGACTGACCCCCCCCCTCACTGTGTCGGAGCCAGTCTCGCTGTTTAGTCTACTGTAAACACACACACACAGTGAGAGGAGGGTGGAGTGTGTGTCTGGGTCTTATCAACCACATCACAACAAAAACACAAGAACTGACAGACTGACTGACGACAGTGTGTGTGTGTGTGTGTGTGTGTGTGTGTGTGTGTCAGTATTTATATAAGACAGTCAGGATGTGAGGTTGTGTGTTTGTGCGTCAGAAACAATTCATTAAGTGAACGAACTGGAATGTGAGCTGTGGTCCTGAAAACTCTCAACACTACTTTCTAATGTTTCTGTGAGCCGACACCAGTGCATGCTGGGAAGTGAAGTTCTTCTAATCAGGCTGCTAACACTATCACTGAGCTGAAGACAGCTGAGCGTCCGGTGTCCTGGACGGGTTTCAGCTTAGTGATTCACTTCAATTCAAAATACTTGATTTGTTCCTCGAGGCGCAGAAACACACATAAAGACCTGAATATTAATAGTATATATATATATATATAAATATATAAAATTCTATATAATAATACACAAACACTCATATGACAATGTTAGAAAGAATCTTGATCTTTTAGTTTGACATGCAGACTCCTGATGGCTCACAGTGGCTGATGATCTCGTGACGTGTTCAGTATGAAGCTGGATGTAAACGACACCTTACAGTCGCTTCTTGTCTTTTTGGCAAACGGATGTAAATCAACAACAGAAGAATAAAATGCCGGTTTGTGATATGTGCCATATTTCATATTTGAAACTAAACCTAAACTTTTGTGTGTAGCTCAGCAGGCGGTCCAGTGGAAACACACTGCAGATGTTGGGCTTTGATGGAGCTAGGCTAGCAGTTTCCCCCTGCTTCCAGTCTTTGTGCTAAGCTAAACTAAATGTGGACAGTGTTGTGATAAATGACATGAAGACATGAACCCACCGGTCACAGCAGGCAGCAGCAGGACACACACACACACTGTTAATGCTGATGAAGCTCCACACACAGAGGCCATGTTGGATCCACCTCACAGGCTCCAGTCCCTGTAGATGAACACTGAAACACCGGCCGGCATCACTGATCCTGGGTCAGATTATCCTGAAGGAAACAGACGCTCAGCGTCTCGTCCTCTGAAAGACAAAACACACAGACAGAACGTCCACGTTGACTGTTTACATGAAACACAGTAAACGTCTGAAACACTGAACATTCAATAAACATAGACCGGACTGTGTCTGAGCCCCCCCCCCGTCACACATTCTCACTCAAGGGGGTTCTTGGGGTCCTGGGGTCCTGGGGTAGCTTTGTCCAGTTGATAATTCTGCCCTGAATAAACTCAAATAGATGGACAGTGTGACTCATCCTGTTGTATTTCAGCTGCTGTAACAACTAGAAGACCAGACCACCAGACCATCAGACCACCAACTGGTTTGTGTCCTGCTGTGTTCAGGACTGTCTCAGTCAGAATCTGGTTGTAAGACCTTTACTTTATATTGTTCTAACAGATCTGATATGACAGACTGAAGCCGGGTCCAGGAGCCGGGTCCAGGAGCCGAGGCCTCAGCAGTGGTCCTGTTACGCAGATACTGGTTCAGTTTCATCTTATTATTAATATTTCCTTTATTATAAGATGTTTATAATATAATAATCATGTGGTGATTAGTCTAATCCTCCGAACATGCATGTGATATATATGCTTTTAATATTTCTATAATAATATTTAAGAAATATAATTCATATTTCAGAGAAGCTCTTTCTCAGATACTGATCGGGACCTATTGATCACCGATCAGTAACATCAATATCTACAGCTATACTCACATCTCTGTGCACGTGCTGTAGTCATGTTGGATTGATCAGCTGATTGTTGGTACATGTTGTGTCTTATTCCAGCTGTGACCTTCATCAATAACAGAACATCTGTTATTGATCACCTGTGACGTTTGTCTGCAGGTACATTAAAGGCGCCGTTATTACAGCTGATGATGGAAGGGAGTGGCGCGCGCGCACACACACACGCACACACACACGCACACCGGTCAGTCACACGTTAACGGTAACGGTGTGTGTGTGTGTGTGTGTGTGTGTGTGTGTGTGTGTGTGTGTGTGTGTGTGTGAGTGTGAGAGAGAGAGAGAGAAAAAAACCGTTCATACCGGTGAGGATGACTCCGGCCGGCTCTGCAGGAGGAGATGAAGCAGCCTGTCTGTCTCTCTGTCTGTCTGTATTCCGGGTCTGCTCTAGTCCGGCTCAGTTCGGTTCCGGACTCTCCTCTTCAGGATCAATCCGGATCCAGCTGCAGGTTTCTTCAGCAGAACCAGAAAATCCGCAGAGATGAAGCTTCGTTTGTCTGCGACCGAAACCAGACTGACATCCAGCAGAGACCAGCAGAGACCGCCACACACAGAGCTTCCGGACCACACTTTCAAAATAAAAGTCCGAACATCGAGCTGCCTAATCAAGCTAATCAATAGGCTCGTTCGAGATGAGCCCCGCCTGCGCATAGTCGATCATTACATCTGTGGCCGACCTGATCCCGACCTGATCCCGATCCCGTCATGCACATGTGGGCAATGATAATCTCACGAGGGAGGGATGTATAAAAGAGACAATGATATATATATATATATATACACACAGTACTGTGCAAAAGTTTTAGGCAGGTGTGAAAAAAATGCTGTAAACTAAGAATGCTTTCAAAAATATAAATAATAATTGTTTATTTTTATCAATTTACAAAATGCAAAGTGAGCGAACAAAAGAAAAATCTAAATCAAATCAATATTTGATGTTACTACCCTTTGCCTTCAAACCAGCATCAATTCTGATAGGTATACTTGCACAAAGTCAGGGATTTTGTAGGATTATAGTCAGGTGTATGATCAACCGATTATACCAAACAGGTGATCATCAATTTCACATGTAGGTTGAAACCCAGTCATTAACTGAAACAGAAACAGCTGTGTAGGAGGCAAGACTGAGCACAGCAACAAGACACAAGGTAGTTATACTGCATCAGCAAGGTCTCTCCCAGACAAAGATGTCAAAGCAGACTGGGGTTTCAAGATATGCTGTTCAAGCTCTTTTGAAGAAGCACAAAGAAACGAGCAACGCTGAGGATCGTAGACGCAGCGGTCGGCCAAGGAAACTTAGTGCAGCAGATGAAAAACACATCAAGCTTATTTCCCTTCGAAATCGGACGATGTCCAGCAGTGCCATCAGCTCAGAACTGGCAGAAACCAGTGGGACCAAGGTACACCCATCTACTGTCCAGAGAAGTCTGGCCAGAAGTGGTCTTCATGGAAGAGTTGCAGCCAAAAAGCCATACCTCCGACATGGAAACAAGGCAAAGCGACTCAACTATGCACGAAAACATAGGCAATGCGGTGCAGAAAAATGGCGGCAGGTGCTCTGGACTGATGAGTCAAAATGTGAAATATTTGGCCGTAGCAGAAGGCAGTTTGTTCACCGAAGGGCTGGAGAGTGGTACAATAATGAGTGTCTGCAGGCAACAGTGAAACGAAGTGGAGGTTCCTTGCAAGTTTGGGGCTGCATTTTTGCAAATGGAGTTGGAGATTTAGTCAGGATTAATGGTGTCCTCAATGCTGAGAAATACAGGCAGATACTTATCCATCATGCAATACCATCAGGGAGGCGTATGATTGGTCCCAAATTTATTCTGCAGCAGGACAACGACCCCAAACATACAGCCAATGTCATTAAGAACTATCTTCAGCGTAAAGAAGAACAAGAAGTCCTGGAAGTGATGGTATGCCCCACCCCCCCACACAGAGCCCTGATCTCAACATCATCGAGTGTGTCTGGGATTACACAAAGAGACAGAAGGATCTGAGGAAGCCTACATCCACAGAAGATCTGTGGTTAGTTCTCCAAGATGTTTGGAACAACCTACCAGCCGAGTTCCTTCAAAAACTGTTTGCAAGTGTACCGAGAAGAACTGATGCTGTTTTGAAGGCAAATGGTGGTCACACCAAATATTGATTTGATTTAGATTTCTCTTCTGTTCATTCACTGCATTTTGTTAATTGATGAAAATAAACTTAACACTTCCATTTTTGAAAGCATTCTTAGTTTACAGTTTCACACCTGCCTAGAACTTTTGCACAGTGAAAAAAATGTTGTTTCATCTCACACCTGCTTTAGCAAAGTAAACTTCTGTTTCTCATGAGAGAGAGAGAGACTCAAAAGACTTACTGAGACCTGCTGGCTGAGAGCGCCCTCTGCTGGAGACATTATACTCATCCTGTGTTTAATGTGTGTCACACTGTGGCTTCACTATCAACATGCTGTCAGAGTCTGAACTGGGTTCAGTTGTATTTGTCTGATCAGGTTTAGTTTCATCATATGCAGCTAACTAATGTTATACATTACTCAGAGATCCAGTTCAGATCTGGGATCAGTTGTTGGCTGAGAAGCCAGAAACACCACATACACCAGAGCCGGACCCTCGTCATAATACTAATACTACTAATACAAAATAATACAATAAAAGGAGTCAGCATCAGACTGTGAGGTTATGAAGTCACACCAGCAGAGAGGAGCAGCCTTTGTTAACGATGCTATATATGAGGACAGTTAATCCTGCGAGTCTGTTTCCGGTTTATGCATAAAGAACATTATATGATATTATATTAAGTCATTTAAGTTATTTGTCGTGTTTAGCTGAACAACATTTAAAATACCTCTACGATCATCATCAGTTGGTCTCCACACAAACAATCTGCACGCTGTCAACCAATAACAAAACCAATAAAGTTTTGAACAAATGAATAAACAGCGGCTCCAGATGAACCTGTTTACTGACGGAAGCTCCTCACGGGGAGCTGCTGCACGTGGGGCGAAATCCTACCCGTTCTGCCTTTGAGGCCAAACTAAACTAAGGGGGACCTCGGGGAGGGGGGGCCCTGGAATCAGTCACTCCGCCCCTCTCCTCTTCCTCCTGCAGCTCGGTGTTGTCGACAGTTTCCGCAGGAGGACGAGCTGTGAAAAACACTGAAGAAGAGGAGGAGGTATAAACCTACAGGAGGAGGAGGAGGAGGAGGAGGAGGGAGTCCCGGTGATGAATGCACTGATTATTCAGGTGAAGAACAGTCCGCTGCTGTGAAGCTCAGACCTCCTCAGACCTCCTCAGAGCTCCTCAGACCTCCACGGACCTCCTCAGACCTCCTCCGTGTCGCAGTAAGTTTCTGTTTGTCTGTAGTCCGAGCCTCACTCGGCTTCCACTGCAGTTTCACACATTTATAAACGCTTTTATAGAAACTTTCTGTTTGTCGTTTTTTAAAACAAACGGACCCAGACTCTCAGGTGGGCGGAGTCAGCGGCTCCACGCGGCTCGCGCCGGTTCACCCGCCTCGCGAGCACTTGTAAACACTTTGAAGTAACACTTTGAAATAAACAACAAGAGAAGAAATGTTGTGTTTAAAGTCTGTTAAATGATCATTTACCTTCTTATAACTTTCTGAATGCATCTTTTATTTTACTGTGAAACCGAACCCCCGAAAAACTTAATGATGATAATAATAATAATAATAATAATAATAATATCATGATATATTATAATCTTGAAAATGATTACGCCCAAAAACGTCTTAACGCACTACAGTCCAATAATTTACCCCAAAACCTTGGATGTAAAATAAGAGTCCCTTAGAATATGTTTGATGTCAAAATATTATTATGATCATTAACATAAATCATCTCACAACAAAACATCAAATATTATTTATTGATATCATTATTTAAATCAAAGATTTTGGAAAATTATCATATTAATTTTAACATGAATCTAATACATGGCTATAAGTGTGTGTATAATCTATACAATCTAATGCATCCAGTTTACCTAATCAAAGCACTGCTGATCAATAATCTGCTGATCAATACCTGCAGCTCAAACTGCTACTTCACTTCTGAAGAGCAGAACACAATCAGACGTGATGTGAACGACAGACCTGGTTTATTAGTTGAACTGTGACTTTGAATGTGGGAAACTGAGGATGTTTGTGAAACGGTCGACTGACGTGAAGGAATGTCTCCGATTAAAAGACTCAACCTGTAGATGAACTCTGGTGCATGCTGGGAACTTTTCCTTTAAGTTACCTTTGAAGTTTCTACTGGACAGAAAGTCTGCTGCTGTTTTTCATGTTTCAGCATCTAAAGTTTGATTTTATCAGAATCAGAATCAGAAATACTTTATTGACCCGGGGTGGAAATTATACAACATAGCACACATTATGACGTCTAATCTTCTGCTGCTTCAGGCTTTATTTTGGAAAGTTGCTCCACGAGATAAATCTGTTAATGTATTGTTGTAATGATTGAAATTAGATATCAATACTTTTGGGACAAAGTTGATCATTTTGATACTTGTGTCAATAAGCTGTAACTTGTGCTTCACTGTGATTTTCTGACCAATTCTGTGATTGTGATTTAAATTGTAAAAATTAGATGTCAAATAGCCAAAGTTGCTTGTTGTTGGGTGAAAAGTAACTCCTGAGTATCTTAACTTTTATTAAGATGTTACATTAGTACATTTCTGACATCAGTCAGTGACATTTTGATTTGTTTATGACATAAATTGTCATAGACTACAGCAGTTTACTGTCACATCTTATCAAAGTGACCACCACTAATAACCCTGTGGCCAGCTCCGCATTGCAGTTGCTAAGCTAACATTACATTAGCTGCTAAGCTAATGGGAGGAGCTCCTTCACACCAATTTATATTTTTAAAAATAAGGATTACAAGGTGTTCAGACTGATACCAGTTTTATGGATCACCAACTGGTCAGGATGATGACTTTTTAGCTAGCATTTAGCTTTAGCCTCAGTCTGTTAACATGATGTCATAACATTGGACCTGTTGGCTTCAGCCTCAGTCTGTTAGCATGATGTCATGACATTGGACCTGTTAGCTTCAGCCTCAGTCTGTTAGCATGATGTCATGACATTGGACCTGTTAGCTTTAGCCTCAGTCTGTTAGCATGATGTCATGACATTGGACCTGTTAGCTTCAGCCTTTATCTGAAATCAACGACAAATGAATAAATGTTTGTGAATTGGATGTTAAACCTGCTGCTTTGACTTTAAATGTTCATGTGTGCTGTGTGAGAACAGACTGTAAGAAAAGAAAGAGTTCTAATCAAGACAAACCTAAAGACCACATGTAAGCGACTGAGTGAACGTTTGAAAATGTTATTGACGTTTGTTGCCTTTTTATTATTTCAGTGTATTTAGTGACTAATGTTGATTTACATTGAGCAGAAACAAAGTTTTCCCTCCCGATGATGAACTGTGATAATGACAAGTACAGATGGGCGAGAGAGCTTCACTGACCTCTGTCTCTCTCTCATGCTGAGTGTTGGCTCGATTGTGGGAAGCTGCTCTGTCAATACACTGATACTGTGTGTGTGTGTGTGTGTGTGTGTGTGTGTGTGTGTGTGTGTGTGTGGGTTTCAGCATCTGTGTAGAAACTAAACTGCTGACTGGACACATTCACAGCCGACTGTGTTGTTAGCACACCGTCTGTTATCAGCTGTCACATGTTGTGAGTGAATTCTTCTTCCTGCTTCAATCTGAATGCATCCACCGTCCTCCTGTCAGCAGTGGAAGAAGTACTCAGATCATTTACTGCTGTACAAGTAGTAATACCACAGTGTAAAAATACTCTGATACAAGTAAACGTCCTGCATTCAGAGTCTTACTAAAGTAAAAGTACTTAAGTATCAAAATATAGTTAAAGAGGAGGTATTCTGCTCATGTCCAGCTCTCTGTCTTTATTCTGAGACTCCACTAGAGCAGCTTGGCATGATCCACAGATCTAATAAGTCCTTCTTCATCTTATTGTGGCCCTTCATGCGGCCCCTCAGTTCACCCTGTCTGACACAAGCCGTCTGAGCTCCTGTCTCTTCAAGGCCCGCCTCCCTAAAAGCTCACTTTCTTCTGATTGGCCGGCTCCCTGCAGCCCACGAGGACCAGGGAGACGCCTCTGAGCCCTGAGCACAGCGCACCGCTTCACACTGAGCCGCTGTGGTCGACTGCAGGACAGCAACAGTAACTTAGCTTGGAACATAGAGACATGGGGACTGAATGTGATGAACTTCCTGTTTATCAGACCACAAATGAGACAGAGGTTGGAAAAAACGATAGATGCTGCTGGAGCTGAGTGTTTCTGGGGACTGGGCCTCACTGATTACTGTACAAAAACACAACTTTATTCACTGATTTGTGTGAAACTCCATCATTTGATGGAGAAAATGTTTTCTGGTTTTCCCTCTGATGTCCTCTGGCTGCTCTGCCTCAACTCTCTGTGATTTACAGAAAGCTTTAGAAAGTAACTGCTAACTGCTGCTAATTGTAGCTGCCGTTAGCTCAGTTCGCTTTTTTTCTTTCTCCTTCTTCTTGGTGGGCGTGCTGTCACTGCTGTGCCCTGAGCAGATGACCATCCCTGAGGCTTATTACGTAATACGTCTCACGGAAGTGAAACACGGCAAGCGAAGGGAGCGTTCAGAGCAGACTGAAGACTGAGCTTTCGGCTCACAGGGATTACTTTTACATACGTTTCCCTCATTATTTGGCAACTTTGGCGACGTTTAATAGGAATATCCAACATTGTAACACGATGTATATGACAGAGAATAAGGATAAGCATAATAGTTCCTCTTTAAAGTACCAAAAGTAGATGTGCTCATTATTCAGAATAACTTATAATATATTACATATTACTTCAATGTTGCAGCTGGTCATTTGATGACTTTATATTCTGCTGGGCAGTTTGTGAACTTTTCCCCAAGGATCAATAAAGTTTTATCTTATCTTAACCTGCAATAAAACGTCATGATGTATATTCTGTATTAATAATTAATAATTAATCTGAATCTGTAAAGTAACTTAAGTTATTGAATAGATAAATAATAAAGTACAAAGTACAATATTTGTCTCTAAATTGTAGTGCAGTAGAAGTATAAATAGCAAAACATGGAAATACTTAAGTAAAGTACAAGTACCTGAAAATGGTACTTAAGTGCAGTACTTGTGTACATGTACTTAGTTGCGTTGAGGCAGTTCTCGGCGGGGCCTCCCGGTCATCGTTGACCAGCTGATGAGACAAGAACACAAGAACAGAGCAGAGGCAGCTGGAGACCGGCTTGTGGTGAACTCTGGTCTCTGGGCCGGGCTGTAGTCCTTCACACGCTCCATCAGCTGCTGCTAATAAACTCTGACATTTTGCTTTAAATGTTTGGGTTAACCCCCCAGCACAAGCCCGCTTCTGTTAGCAACGTGTTTGTAGTTAGCGTTAGCATCATTAGAAGACAACAGCGGCGTCTCAGCAGAAACTCTTCATGTATGTAACATGCAGGGTGTGAGTGGTAGGACGGTCGAGCTGCGACACGTCTGTTTTTATAGAAAGAGGCAAAAGTCTGGAAGTAATCAAACAGTCACAGGATTACTGACAGAAACACATGCTTCAGAGCTCCAGAACTAATGTCGACTTAATAGGAAGCAAAAGTCGACTTTTAGATAAAAATGCCATTTAAAAACAGAAAAAGACACGTGTATTTAGCAGCTGTTAGAGACTTTAAAGCCATGTAGGGCAGCTGGAGAATGTGAGAGTGTATCAGCAGCATATTTGAAGTGTGACAGCAGGAGAACCAACAGCAGCCTGTTTGCTCTGAAAACAATCACTGGTTGTTTCGCTCAGACGAACCGTCTGGTCGTCCAACAACACTGAGCATGCTCAATGACCAGGAGCTGTGGATGGTGTCTGTCGGTCGATCCCGACCCCTCCAGTAACAGAGCTTAAATCAAGTGAGACTGCCCATTTCTATGTGATAGATAATAATACTCAGCTTCTGCAGCTTCCTTCTTCTCTGACTTCTAAGAGGATTTGTGGAGGTTTATTCTGGATGGTGCTGCTGCAGCGCCACCTGCTGACAAACTACAATAACTGACTTCCTGTTGGTTTTATAACACCTGCATGCACCTGTCCCTGTCGAGATGATCAGTTTGGGAAAACAAGACAAAAACAAAACTAAAACTAATTTGAAACAAAAATGATCATTAACTCAACTGAGGGTGAACAAACCTGTTTCCTCCTTAGAAGGTCAAACATGTGGAGCGAGTCACATGACACACATGATCTGTTCATCCCTCACCCCACACACACACACACACACACACACACACGCACACACACACACACACACACACACACACACACACACACACACACACACACACACACACACACACACACACAAGCTCAGTTGCAGTTAATAATGAATGACTAATTATTATTTCTACATTTGAATGAACCCAGTTGTTTTAAAGAGCTGGTCGCTGAACAGTAACACAGATTTACTAAAAGTCCCTTCTGATCAAACTGTCGCCGACCTTTCTGACTGCATGGGGTCAAAGGTCAACGCCCAGTGACTAACAGGGGGCGGGACACTGGCACTGACATGATTGATGTTAGATTGACTGTTTTTATGTTAATGTTCAATAGTTAGATATCAAAAATAAGATGAAAATATGTCTGAACAGCTGATTATCGTTTCAAACACTAATAAATAAACATTATTAATTTGTTTCTCTGACAGCAGGATGAGTGACTCCCGGTTGTCTTCAGCCTCCTCCCCCGTCTCCAAGGTAACAGGCCTGACACCGGCAGGCAGTTCCCGTGGCAACGAGCCTCCAGCCTTCATCCTCCCTCCCCGCAACACCCAGGTCGCCCTGGGGGGAGACGCCCGCCTGGAGGGGAAGGTGGGACACACTCAGTTCCTCCATCATTAGTTTGGAGACACAAACAGGATCACAAGAGGTCTGGTTCGTCCTCTGGGGAGCAGGACCCAGATCTTTTCATTCTTCAGGCCTTCTGCGTTCGTCAGTTCGGATTCATGAACAGATTAAACGAGAATGTGACCAAACATTCAGGCAGATCAGTCATTTCATGTCACTTCACAAACAGTCACACTGTTTTTAAGGGGGGGGGGGGGGCAGGTGTTCTATAACAGCAGGAGGTCAGTTACTGTAGTTTACTGAGAGGAGGAGGACGTGAAGACAGACAGATTAACATGAACATGTCTTCAGTCTCATGACCGGCTGCATCCTGATGTGAAGCACTCAACCACACACACACACACACACACACCGGACCTGAACACTCAGGACTCTCCTGGTTGGAGTAAACTGACTGCAGGTCAGTGGTTTCCTGAAGGATGTTTTTAGAATGTTTCAGCACATCAAACAACACGGCTCCACGTCCAAACACTGATGAGCTCGAGAACAATATTTGTTTTTTGTACAGAAATATGAATTGCCTCTATTGTCACCAGAGAAAAAGAGTCAATAGTTTTGGATTTTGGGATGTTACATATGATGCAGTCTTCCACTCAGTCCTGAGGTTTGGAACTGGTGATCCCTACAACACCATCATCTGACCAGCATTGGTTTTTATTCATCTGCAGCCTTTAATACAGATGCTTCCATCTTGTATTTCATTTAACTCTGAACTCTGGTGATCCTGGTACTCCCTCACAGCTGCTCCGCATTCCATTAATCAGATCTGAATTAGGAAAAATGTCATTCTCTTACAGGCCACCTTAAACCTGTTCACAGGCCTTATTTCAGATCTGATGAGTTGATGGGAGGCAGGTGAGCAGATTGCCTGAGAGAGGAGCAGAGCCGGGATGCAGGAGAAGGAGGACCACGGCCCCACCAGCCGACAGACACAAAGACAGAGGGGCACTGGGAACACAGGGAAACACTGGGAATTCTACTGGGGTACGACCACAACTGTAACAGGTTCAGACCTTTATGGTCCCCTCAGGATGAACTGTAATAACTCTGGTGATCCTCTGACTCTTCATCTAGCGCCACCATCAGATCGACATGTTCATGTGTCCAATACTTTGGTTTATGACCAAATACCTGCAGAGCTAATGACGTTCATCAGCCTCAGCTGGACTCTGTGTTTACTGCTAATCAGCTCATGTTAGCATGTTAACACGCTAAACTAAGATGGTGAACATAATAAACATTATAACTGCAAAACATTAGCATGTTAGCATGCTGATGTCAGCAGAGTTCAAAGCACCACTGTGTCCAAGCGCAGCCTCACAGAGCTGCTAGCATGACAACAGACTGTTAGTTTTGTTTCTACCCCAACAGGAAGATCCAAGGGGGTCCAACTGTGTCATGTCTGGGGACCGTCAGGTCTGTGAGCCAATAGAAAGAGAGTAGAGTCCCCAGACATGAGCTGTGTCACTTCCAACAGGCTGCTAATTAAAAGAAGCTCACTAGAGTTTAACAAATCTTTTGACAACAGCCGTGTTGGAAATCAGACTGTAAAACTGTGACAGACGACCAAAATATCTGAGCTGCTAGAAATCAACACGATCATCTGACAGTCACGTCGTAAATCGTTTGGTTAATGTTCATTAAACGTCGTGACCTCAAACTGCACGTCAAACAACAACTGATCTGACAGAAAATCAGCCGCTGATGCCAGCCAGTCCGTCCAACAGGCACCACAACTGAAATGATCTCCTTCCTGCTCCTCAGAGGATGAACCCTTTAGATGTTAATGACTCTATGATCTTTCCTGTAGCGCCAGCCTCTGGCTGAGAACAGATAAATCATTTGTTCATATTGTAGCTGTAATGAGCTGCAGCCAGTAGGGGGCGTCAGGCAGCTCGGGACCTGTTTAGTGAATCTTATATATCCTTATGAATCTTAATAAAAACACCTGTGATGACGTCTGTCTTTCAGGTGCATGGTCATCCCGAGCCTCAGGTCTCATGGTACAGAGAGGGAAGGGCTGTGATTGGTGGAGAGCGCCGTGTGGTGGAGCAAGGTGGGCGGGGCACCTTCAGCCTGGTGGTGGGCGGAGTCAGAGAGGAGGACCTGGGCCGTTACACCTGTCAGGCAACCAATCAGGCTGGCAGCCGGCAGGTTACCGTGGAGATCCTACTGCAAGGTTCAAATACCTGCAACACGATTTCTACTACTAGTGCTAGGATTACTCCAACTAATACTACTACTAGTGCTGGGATTACTCCAACTAATACTACTACTAGAGTTAGGATTACTCCAACTAATACTACTACTAGTGCTGGGATTACTCCAACTAATACTACTACTAGAGCTAGTGTGTGTGTGTGTGTGTGTGTGTGTGTGTGTGAGTGAATGAGCTGTTGTAGCTCATTTAAATTTTCTATTTCACTCTTTGAAATCCTTTAATCTCTTCTCTTAAGTCCCTCTTTATGTTTTGAATCACTTAAAACTGTCGACAGGTGCTGTACTGATAACGTTTCCTGCCATCTGTTGAAAACGTTTCAAGATTCAAACATTAAAAAACTGTTGTGCTGCGTCTCTGATGCGCTTGTGTTTTTCCACCTGCAGAGAATTCTGGGAAGAAATATGGCCTCCTGTCCTCCACGATAACAGGGTGAGTTCTTCTTCTGTCTTCTGTCCTCTCTGTCAGTCCTCCATCAGCTCCGTCCTGAGGATCAGGATCCTTGAGTCCTTCACGTCTGCTCCTCTGGAGGTTTCTCATGTTTGCGCTTCGATCACACCAGCAGAGATTCAAAGTTACGTTCACAGTAAAACTGGAACGGATGTGTCAGAATGTGACTCCTTTTCTCTGGCAGAGAAATCAGCAGTTTAAAGGATCATCTCTGTGTCCATGATCAGTCCTGACAGATCAGCTCTTATTAAGTGTGTTGTTCCATTCGGCTCAGGTCATTTTAGCTCAATATGAAACTTGGATGGATCATGCTGGTTTTCATTAAACTGACTTTCAGAGTTGTGCTGAAGTGAAGGTCTGACGTCAGAGCTTCATCACTGCTTTCACAAGCTCTGATGTTTGGAAACTCAACAGGAAACACAAACAATGATCAGACTTTGACAGTAAGTTGCTGACTTCACAAGACGGTTTTAGTGACACGACAGCACATTAATGCATCACTCAGATATGCGCTCTCATTGGCTGAGAGACCCTCCTACTCGTCAGTATTTCTTCAAGTCAATCACAGTCGTCTCGGGCCCAGAGACGGTAACTAGGTCTGGAGTGACAGTCTGTGTTCAGTCTTCAGTCGTCTTCTTGTTAGTTTCAGAGGATATATAATCCCACGGCTGCTGGCTTAGTGTGAAGTCATTATACAGAGTTTCTATCAGGACCCTGAGACCACTGAGTGTTTCAGAAAGAGTTATGTGACTCTCTGCACGTCGAATGTCTTCAAACAGCTGAGTCATGCTCATAGGACTCCATTTCCCATGATTACAGGTGTCGCTCTGCGGTCCCGACAATGGAAAACAGGCCCAGTATCTGGGGTGAGAGTCCGCCGAAGTTCGTCACTAAACCGAGCCGAGTGTTCACCAAATTGGGACAGACTGGGAAGTTCTCCGCCAAAACAACTGGACGCCCACAACCCCAGGTCACATGGTACAAGGTGGGAGGAGCTTAGCAGACTCCTTTTTGATAGATTTTTTAGTATTCAGTACAAGCACACGGAAGACCTGACAACAGAACGTAACAATTATCAAGTCTGGATGAAACAAAAGCTTGAGTTACGATCTCTGACAGGTAAATCCTCATTTAGCTCTGTTGGGAGGTGGAAGAAGACGGTCTTGGTGATTTCTTTAATGTACTGATCAAAAGAGAAGGTAGGATCAAACGTAACGCTCTGTAACATCAGGGCCAGACTGTTGCTCAAAATACAGGTGTTTTAATCACATTGGTGATTTGGACACTTTCAGACAGTCTGTTCTATTACTAATGACTTATTTTTAAATACATAATATGTTTTTGTAAAAATCTCTGTCTCTCTTTCAGGGGGAGGCGGAGCTTCATTCTTGTGGGCGGGTCAGTATGTACGAGCGCTCTGGTCTGCACTTCCTGGAGATACAGGAAGTGTGTGTTGAGGATGCAGGAAATTACACGTGTTTGGTCACCAACAGCGCCGGAACGGCCACCGCCACCGCCGCACTCAACGTCCAGGGTGAGACGACCAATCAGAGTTCAGAGTTTTTTTGCTGAAGTGAATATTTAACAGCTCAGAGTGAATGTTTCCGTCCTGTTTCTCCTCCCAGGTGTTCCTGAGGACTCCTCCAGGTGAGTCCTCTCACCTGCCTCACAGCTGCTTCAACATGTCAGCATCAAACCGAGTTACTGCAGAGTTGCAAATGTTTTTGTAAACCTTTAACCTGCACTAACTGAAGCTTTTGGTTTTCAGCAGAAACAAGTTATGAACACAACACAACCTAACCCAAAATGTACCCCGTTTTGTTTCAGTCCATATCAGCTCACTGCTCTTTACTCTGAATAGACGAATTAATAAAGAATACTTCACCATGTGAATTATAAGTTCTAAAACACAGTGCACACAGATCCCATCATTTGTTTATATAAAATAAATAGCTTTAAATCCTCTGGAGGCTTTTACTGTCTCCCAAAAGACAAAAGTGTGTCTAAAATGAAAGGAATTGCTGCAGACAAACAACAGAACACTAACTGAATGAACATAAATCACACTGGAAATAACAAACTGTGGTTCAGAAACTCTTCCACTGTCACAGCCACAAACGTGTGAACAAGGAGAGTGTTTCTGTTGGCTGATAGTGAAGTCTGCTCCTGCAGGATGGTCCACCCAGCCGAGGCCACACAAACCATGAGCAGAGCTGCTGCCAGTGCTCCTAGTGCTCCCAGTGCTCCCAGCTCCCAGGCAGAGCAGTCCAGACCCAGGAAGAAGGAGCAGCAGAGGCCCCTGTCTCAGCCTGGACAGGCATCCTCCTGGAGGGGCAGACCTCCTGCACAGCTCTCTCTGGTGGCTGCTCAGGTTAGCGTAATGATATTATTATTGTTTTTTAAACCTGCAGTAACAGCATTGACTTTAGGGCTTTGAATCTTTGAGCAAAGAGCAGCTAAACAGTTACTACAGCTGCCAAATAAATGTAATGGAGTAAAAAGTACAATATTTAAGTCTGGAATTTAAAGTAGCATTAAGAAAATGTACATTTAAATGTAAATAAGGTTTTATGTGATGGGTGGAGTTCGCTAGCCACCACGAATCACATTTGATTGGATAAATGTAGGTCAAGATGAGTCATTGAAAATATTTTAACGTACAGAAAGAAAAAAAGAAGTATTTTGAAATAAAAACTCAAAAATTACTTTTTTAGTAGCCTATTTTTTCTAAATCTAATTTAAAGTTTCAAGACTTTTGTCCAAGTTGTGTTAATGTAATGTTTTTTGTCAGGTAGAAAATGAGCTAAATAGCTAGCTAATGTTTAATGTTAGCATTAAGTTGGATAAAACACTTTTTATTGTGAAAATGCTAATGAGAAATGCTAATCTTAGCTAAAAACATCTTTATAACGGGCCGAAGATGAAGTTATATCTGCTCAGTAACACCTGAATGTTTCACTCTTTATTTCACTTACAGCTGATTTTGCTTTGATATTTCTGTGGCAGAACAGGAAGTGGCACAGCTCATGTCTGGGGACGCCGTATTTGTAAAGCCACGCCTACTTTAGAATAATCCAATCACATCTAAAGGATTTGATTGAAATCTCTATCAACTAAAAGCCGACAGCATATTCTGTTTCACACAGCTGAAGCGAAAGGCTCTGACTTTCACTGTGACTTTTAAGTCTGTATCTGTCTGTCTGTCTGACTGACTGTCTGCAGGTCCAGTCAGTCATCAGTCCTGTTCCAGTTCAGACCAGTTCAGTCCAGCAGCCAGCGAGCAGCTCAGACAGCAGCAGGTACTGAATGAAATCAAACCTGTTTGAACTCAAAGCTGACATTGGCTAATGTTACGTTAGCTAATGTAAGGGGTTAAAAGTAAATTCATAAATGTGGACAAATGGGAAAAAACATGTTAAAAATTCACATAGTCTGTAAACTTCATTATGGTACTATAGTTGAGTAAAATTAGTTAAAAACAGGTACCACTTTATATAGCAATTTAATGTGAAATACGTTGTGTCTGTGTACTGTGTCAGAGCGATACTCAAACACGTCACTAGATGGCGCATTGAGCTTGGGTTGGATTTAAACTACCTAGAGGCTATCGCTGCAGAATAAATCCTGCAGTCGAGCTAAGCAGAAGCTTAAGTTTTGCCTCTTTGTGTTTTTACTCTCAGGTGGGTTTAAAGTCTTCAGAATCACACCAGTGTACACCAGTATAAGGTATAAGAGTGTTTGGAGCCATTGGTGAAAGTGTACAGTGTGTTAAATTGAGCGGTTTTACGGTAATGTGTTTCACTAGAGATGATTAGCCATGCTAGGCTAGCGGACTTTTGCTAACACAGAAACGTCACGTTCACAGTACAGTAGAGATGCTAATGAGTCGCGCCAACGGGGTTTTGTTTTGTTTTAACCAATTTTGAGTCATATTTAGTATCATATTATATGTGAGATGTAAATGCAGTAGTGTGTGAATGTTATTGCTTTATATGTTAATGCAATTAATTCATACTGGTTATTGAGTATTTACTTGTGTATTTTGATGTGAAAGAATAAATCCTGCAGTCGAGCTAAGCAGAAGCTTAAGTTTTGCCTCTTTGTGTTTTTACTCAGGGTTTATTCACAGACCCCCTCACCAAGCTGGTTTGGGGGAGTAACACTAACTTATGTCGCTAGCTAACGAATGTTGATTAGCAGGTCGGGGGGTTAATGGGGCCTGAATTCTGATTTAAAACTGCTTGGAGCCACCAAAAAACAATTTGTTCACGATGATGAAGCTAAAAGTAGTTAGTTTAGTAGCCAGTGTTAGCATAACATTACCCATTTTTCTTGATAATGGAACAGCTGTAAAACTTATATTACATTAATATTATCTATTGTTATTAATGTAATATAATGTCATGTATAAACTGACGCCTCAGTTTGAAGTGTTCGCTACGTGTCAGACAGTGTTTCAGTGTTCAGTAATATCTCTGTGTTTCAGGACTGTGAGGAGGTCAGTGTCGGGCCCCAACCTGCGGTTCGAGGCCGTTCCTCTGGACCAGGAGGCCACAGAGGGAGCACAGGTCACATTCACCTGCCAAGGTAATTAAAACCTTTTGAGTGTCTGTGTCACAGCACCGGGAACGAGAGACAAACCCTGTGTCTCGATTCAGGGGCCGCATCCTTCGAAGGATGCCTTGTTAAATGAGGCGGTCTGCTCTATGGAGTATTTACTGTTTGTGTCACCAGCTGTTCCCGCCCTTACCCTCCTGTTGCCTAGCAACCTTGACAGCTACAGTTGACAATCAGGACGTGTACATACTTTGTATTTTTGTTTTGCTTGTAATGTGTCCAGCCGGTGGATCCCCCAAATTCGGGAAACAAAGGCAGCATTTCTCGGCCGCAGCTGAAGGAACCTGTGATGCTGTTACGAGGCGTAATGACCATTTTCAGCCTCTAGGGGTCGTCTCTTTAACTACAGTGTGCTGATCTCCCCTCTCACCCGCTCTCAGTCTCCTCTGGTGCTGTTGCCATGGTTACGTGGCTGAAGGACGGGGGGGTGGTGAGGACGGGACCAGGTCTGGACCAGCGACAAGACGATACCCGTCTGACTCTCACCATGGAGAGAGTGAGACAGGTGGACCAGGGAGCCTACAGGTGTCAGCTGATCGCTGCTGATGGACTGACTGTTACCTCGGCTACATGGACGCTCAGTGTCCACAGTAAGACTGTCTGTCTGCCTGTCTATCTGTACACAGTAACACCTGTCTGTCTGTCTGCCTGCCTGTATGTCTGTCTGTACACAGTAACACCTGTCTGTCTGTCTGTCTGTCTGCCTGCCTGCCTGTCTTTCTGTCTGCCCCAAAGACCATGGCCCCCTAAGACCTTTGGACCCTTGCCTGGTAGACCTGAAATCCATCTATGACCTAAACTGTCCAAAAGTCAATTAATTACCATGAAAATGAAGGACGTCTGTTGCCGTCCAGTTTTAATGAACCTCCATGAGGCTTTTAAAGGCTCAGACTGTGATCCAGACTGGACTCAGACTCTGATCCAGACTGGACTCAGACTCTGATCCAGACTGAGCCTTTAAAAGCCTCATAGATGAGACAACGGGCCCCTCAGACATGTGAACGGCCCCCACCTCTTCTACATAGGAGCTAGACTGACATGAGACCAGCATGTCTGGGATCATGTCTGAAGGAGGCTGAGGTGTGTGCACAGTGTCAGAGGCGGAGACGCTGCGACAATAAAGTGTGCAGAAGAAGAAGAAAGATAAAAAGCAACAGAGAAAGAACAAACTCGATAAGTCCTTTCAGGAAGCAGTGAGTGTGTTGGACTGATGTCTCCAGCAGGTGGCAGCACACACACACACAAGCACACTGTTTTCTACGTTCCTGATCAGAAGTTGGACACACTAAGAATGTGTTGTGAATTGAATACATGATCATGTATTAGCTGATTATGTTAATAATCTGAAGTATCAAGTAGCAGAAAATGGAAATACTCAAGTAAAGAACCTCATTATTGTACTTCAGTACTTGAGTAAATGTTTGATCAGATTTCAGATTTCTTCTTGGAAGCATTTAAACTGTTCAGAGATCAGATCTCTGATCCACATGAAGCGGCTCAGAGTTAAAACAACATGCAGACTCAGCAGAGAGAGAGAGAGAGGGGCTCTCTGGTGTCGCACGACCGTTAAACAAATATGAGAGCGGGAAACCATATAAAGACAAAACATGCTGCTGCAGTGAACGCAACACACACACACACACACACACACACACACACACACACACACACACACACACACACACTGTGCTGAAGCCGACCCAAGAAGGGCATCGACCGGGGAATCCACTGTGTGTGTGTTATTATACTGGTGTTCATCACATTGTGGGGACTCCTCTTCAGACCTGCAGAGTGTGAACCAGTATGAGATGGAGGTCTCACAGAGTCTGTTTCCATCCTCCTGGTTTTATGCACATTTTTATTGTTCACATAAAAAAAGCTGCGTGAAAATTAAAAAATAAACTACATGTATGTAAACAAGTGTCATTTGCAGATTCGTTCTTTAGTGTTAAAGGTCCCATATTCTGCTCATTTCAGCTCTGTTTTTACTCTGGGACTCCACTAGAGCAGCTTTGCATGATTCACAGTTCATAAAAAGTCCTTATGTATCTCCTCCTGGCCCTTTCTGCAGCCCCTCAGTTCCCCCCTCTGACTGAACCAC
This sequence comes from Enoplosus armatus, assembly GCF_043641665.1. Lineage (NCBI taxonomy): Eukaryota > Metazoa > Chordata > Actinopteri > Centrarchiformes > Enoplosidae > Enoplosus > Enoplosus armatus. The sequence goes on along the minus strand of NC_092190.1, from coordinate 24,890,284 downwards.
CTCCAAACACTAGAAGAGTAGTCCTGAGCAGAGCGCTCCAATAACTCAGACAGACTGAGCGGGTGGATGAGCGTCCCTGTACTTGGTGGGCGTGCTGTGATTGGAGCAGATGACTTGCTGGGGACGTGGCTGAGGGCGGTGACTGTATAGTTGTGCCTTTCGTTCCATATGGGACCTTTAAGTCATCGATGAACAAGCTGCGCTCATACAAATCATGGGTTTATTTATTAATCATTCATTTATCTATTAAAATGAGCGATATTGGAGATATATTTAGAGACATGTTTACTGTGTGTTTCTCATCACTGAGTGACATTAAAGTATTTTTCTGTAAGTGAACATAAGTGTGTGAATTGGACGGTGGAAGACTTCATGAGTCCACAGAGGCATCACTGTATAATGGCTGCATGTGAAATATTGCACATCACATCTGTCCCTGTCAGTGTTCACTTTCAGCTTTACGTACATGGATTATTGCTAAATATCTTCTAGATATTTAAAATGATTATGAATTTGTGGCATCATATTTTTACATATTCAGCCTCAGCTGAAGGGTCCGCTCAGGGGATTTCGTAACTGACTCTTAGAAGAACAACATCAGGGTCCTGCAGGGGTCCATATCTGGCCCTTTATGGTTGAGTTGCTATATAAATGACATGCGTTTAGTTTGTCCTGCGGTTCAAACACAGAATCTATGCAGATGATGCAGTTTTGTTTGCTACTGTTGTTTGATCGTGTTTTAACACAACAACAAAAACATGAAGATGATGATGGTTCTTCTTCCTCCGTCAGAAAGCCTTGTTCCAGCCGGAGCTCGGTCCTCGTATGTGGGGGGCGTGGCCTCGCTGACCATCCAGAATGCGTCACGGCGTGATAAAGGAGTGCACAGCCACGGCAGAGAGGAGAGCAGCACCAGAGTCCAGGTCAAAGGTCAGAGGTCGACTTCTGTTTTAAATACAGTCTAATAAACTGAGACAAATAACAGACCAACCAGGGACCGTTATCACAATGGCCGTCCGACATTTTTAATATTTGATAAATAATAACACTAAGTTTTGGAACTACAGGGGCTACAATTTAAGACCTGTGTTTTATCTGATTTAGTGTAGTTGATTTAGACTTTTAGTCTTTATTTGTTTACATGTAGTCACATGATCTCCATTACAGCAGCTGAATCAGCTGTTAGCAGCTCCTGGCTGCAGCGTCCTCATGGATGTACAGACAACTATCACTGATCACTGAGACACTGAAGGAAACTTAAAAACAGGAGGATTCTCAGGCAGGTTCTGCAGGGTCTTTCCTCTCTGATGTGTGAGTGGATTTCTGGAGGTTTATTCTGATGGACATCAGAGATGATGATCTCCTCTGGAAGTGGAAGTCACTGCTGCAGCTCCACCTGCAAACTACAGTAACACAGTATCTTCAGGTCCACTAGGATCAGCGGCTCGTCTCTAACTGTGTTTCTCAAAGCGGACAGTGAACGCAGCGCCAGTCAGCCAATCATCATCATCAGCGTGTGGATGGTGCTGAAGAAGAGAAACGATCGTCACAGCTTTAAAAGGAAAATCAAAAATCCTCCTGCAGCAGGAAATCCCCCGTCACTTCAGAGGACATTACATTTACTTTCATTCATTTCCTGGAGACTTACCTTAACCCTAACCATACCCCTACTTACCTTACTGTGCCCGTGCACCACGAGCTACTCCTTTGGGATGTAGACCGCCTCTCTTATAATTAAACCCTAACCTTAAACCAAGTCTTCACCCGAAAATGTAATGATTTATGTGTTGAGGACTGGCATTTTGTTCCCAAAAGGAAGGAAAAGAGTTTGCACAAAGTGACTGTGTAAACAGATTTATGTCCCCACAACATGAGTGATACACGCTCACACACACACACACACACACAGTGAAATATCAGGAGATTCCCACAGACCGACCCACTCGACCCTCAGAGACAAGATGCCCATGTGTGGACAATAAAGTTCCTGAGAAGAGAGTCTGTCCTTACTGTTTGTTTACATCCGTCTCATTAATGTTCCTCTTCTGTTAAAGTGTCTATAATCAATCAATCACGTTGTGGATCCATCATGTGTGAAACATGTTCTCCTTTGAGCTGAAACTGAAGAACTGGCCCAACAGCAGTCAGGAACCTGGAGCTCAGGTAGACTAGACCAGAACTTGGTACAGACTGTAAACCTTCAGTGGACGCAGCTCACAGCGACTCCTCTTGTAGATTAAAGCTGAAGTAATCATTGAAAAAAAAATTTTTTTGTCCTATTGATTATGTTCGGTGAGATTTGAATGAGTGTTAGAATTTGAGTCCTCCTATTGGCTACATCGTTGCTTCCTATGTCATACAGCTCCCCTGTGATTGGCTGTGGAGTCTGTTCATACTGAGGTGCAGCTGAAGGACATGGATCGGGCGTCTACATACTTTTGGCCTTATAGAAGATGGAAGTGTGTGTGTGTGTGTGTGTGTGCGTGCGTGAGTGTGCGTCAGAGAGAGAGAGAGTCAGTGTTCATCAGCCTGATCCTCACTCGTCCTTTTCCATATATGGAGTTAGGATTTCCTTTTCTCTCTCTCCAACATCTGTGTGTGTGTGTGTGCAGTAAACAGGCCTTGTTCTGTGTACATATCAGGGATGCCAGAGACGAGACACACACTTAATAATGAACACGCCAACTCTCATTTTATCCAAGAAAGAAGAAGAGATGACATCACCTTGATTTGATAAAGTTCTTTATTCTCACTATAAAACAGAAGTCTGTTACTCTGTAAGCAGATCACTCTGACATTATGTTTCTACTGACACTTTATTCTGTCTGTAAAGCTAGTGACGGAGCTCTGTGCTAACTGTCTGCAGCGCTAACACTACGTGCTGTTGGAATTTCATGTTGAGAAAAAACATTCACGTCAGCCGCCAAGTTGTAGTTCCAAACTTAGTTCAAAATCTTTTTTTTTTTTTACCAGATTTGAAAAAGGTGAGATTTCATGATGCATGATTTTCTTCTTCGTGTGTTGTTGAATTGCAGGCAGACCGCAGGGTCACAGGTCAGAGGTCATGGAGGTCAGAGGAGTGTGTGAGGCTCCATGCTTCGTCCGCCGCCTCGCCGACCTGAAGGTGATGGACGGCAGCCGAGTTACCATGACGGTGGAGCTGACGGGTACGACCACGCTGTGTGTGTGTGTGTGTGTGTGTGTGTGTGTGTGTGTGTGTGTGTGTGTGTGTGTGTGTGTGTGTGTGTGTGTGTGTGTGTGTTAGCTGTGGTATTTCCTGTCCGATCTCCAGGGAGATGGTGGAGATGAGATGAGGACAGATTTAATTTGGACGGGTTCTGCCTCTTCATTTCCTCTGTGTGTGTGTGTGTGTGTGTGTGTGTGTGTGTGTGTGTGTGCGTGTGTGTGTGTGTGTGTGTGTGTGTGTGTGTGTGTTCAGTGTGTGTGGTCATGTTCTGGTTCTCGTTGCGCTGGTCTGACAGCAGTTACTGGGTTTGAGTTAGGAGTTGATTATCAGGTACTATAGAAGTGAACTATAGCTGAGGGCTCCATATTATTAACTCAGCAGAGACTGTGTGTGTGTGTGTGTGTGTGTGTGTTACATAATGATTTTCCACAGAAGTTTTTCTCCATATAAGCTGTGTGAGGATCAGGTCTGCTGCTACCTGAGAGCCTCGCTGCTGTCAGTCATCAAACTGTTGCTTCGTAGTTTCCCTTGATTTTAAAATGATGAAACCCTTTTATTTAAAACACAGAACTCGTTTTTTATTTATTTCAATGTTTGGATGTGTTTCTTGCCTACAGATTAGATGAAGTGGTAAAACTTTCAGTGCAACCTCAGCTGCTGCGGTCAGTGACTTTAAACCGTCAGGGGCTCGTATGTAAATGCTGCTGATCTCATTTATAAACAAAGCCTGAAAGAGGCGTTTGCCACTTCAAATGCACAAGTTTGATCTATAAAAAGAAACTTGGTGGAAGAATGAGCACTCCTGTACTAAACATGAAGGTGAGGTGGTGAACTGAAGCCAGGCTGTATCATGATGCGTCTCACACATTTAATTTCACTTAATATCAAATATTAATTATAGATCCACGTTATCAGAAACATGCAGACCGGCAGGGTTATTTGTACTTGTGCTTGTAGAGAGCCATAAATGTCTCCATCACATCCCCGGAGCAGACGAGAGGGCCGGACTGTAGGGGAACTAACTGATGAAGATCTCATCATCATCATTACATCAAACATTAACAATAACATTAAAATGGCTGCAGTGAACAGACTGCTGTCACACACACTCTGCCATAAGTCACCGTGACGTCCATCAGCAGCTCATTTAAATGCATCAATATTCATGTACTGCTCTGCGTTGACCATTTCTGGTTGAATGTGGGCGTGTGGAGGGCGGGACACGTGGCTGATCCACGTGCACACATTTCCAGGTGGACTGGTTTATAAAGGGAGCGCTGCCTGCAGGTGAGCCTACGCACGGTCTCATAAGTCGGATTTTGTTTTGGCACATGTACACTTGTAGTCTGGATCCTACGCACTGTTTTATTAATGAGACCCCGGACCCCAAGTTTACTGAACACATTAATTCTCCTCAGTGGAAGAATCACTTTGAATTTGAGTGTTTTGTGATGGTTTTGTTCATTTATAGATGAGTATTGATTGAGATGTATTGATGAAGTTGTTGTGGTCCTCAGGTCACCCCCCTCCTGAGGTGATGTGGCTCCATGACGGGCAGGAGGTGGCGGAGTCCGAGGACTTCCACCTCCTCAGGGAGGAGAACCGCTGCACTCTGCTGATCCAGGAGGTTTTCCCCGAGGACACTGGGACTTACAGCTGCCAGGCCTGGAACCAGTACGGAGAGGACCACACCCAGTCCCAACTCACTGTGGAGGGTAACCACACACACACTACTGCGGCAGCTCTTCATAAATCATCAATAAATCTTCACTCAGTTTGAACATAACTCCTTCCTTTAACGTCCCTTTAACGCTCCTTTAATGTTCCTCAAACGGTCCTGATTCACTAAATCAGGTTGTACCATTAAAACTTAAGAAATGTCTCAGCTAGTAGACTTTAGGGATGCGTAAATCTGTTGCTAGGAAACATCTGTAGTGCTGTCCAATCAAGTACGTAAACAAACAGTCACTGTAGCATCACAAGCTAGCATAACTTCCAAAAACTACATTTTGGAGGCTAAAAGATAAATCTTAGTAATTGAAAAGAAGGTAGGTAGTAGAAGTAGGTATTAGTTTTATTTCTGTCTGCAGACATGGAGACATCTGTGTGTTTCAGAGTTAGTGGTATTCATACAGTTTAGAATGAGAGAGAAATATTTGATTATGCTAAGCTAATGGAACTAGCTAACTAGTCAAATGTTATTAGCATAACGTTTCATAATTGGAGGTCTGTTGAGTTATTTTAGTAAAATGTATGTGAAAATGTCTCTTTCACTCCAAACGGCTCAGATATTAACATGCTAACATTAGCTTTGTTAGTTGGGTCAGTTAGCTACATAACAGTTACAGCTGCAGTTAGAAGCTGTAAATATTTAGTAACAACTAATCTACGTCAGGACGAGTTAGTGATGCATAAAACTTAGTAAACAGCAAACTGCAGACCTCTTTTCATGCATCATCTGTTCACTTTATGGTCACAAAGGCAGTGGAACCCTGAGAACAGTAACAGTTAGGTAACAAGAGACAAATACTACATGATGTACTGTATCATATAGTGCAAATAATATGAAGTATAGATTCAACAGATTTTTGTGATCAATGTGTTTTAATTTACAAATCACCATTGAACAGAAAACATATGACACTTTTTTTTGGATCTCCTGCTACAAGAAACTTAACCAGACAGTGAGACAGACAACACTAAATATATTGAAACCTATAAATAAATGAAACAATGAGTAAAACAACAAGAAGGAAGACAAAAAACAGGACAAACAATGAATATATAGATAAATGATTAATACTGGTTATACCCACAGGTGTCATTATAGTTTTGACCATATTTATGGTTGTGGTTTTGTGGCAGAGCCCCAGGACGGCGTCCAGCCCTGGTTCATCACCAAACCCAAACCAGTGAGCACCATTGTGGGTCAACATGTCCTCCTGTCCTGTGCCATCGCTGGAGACCCATTCCCCCAGTACACCTGGACCAGAGCCAACCTGAGCCGACTTCTGACCTCCGGAGGAGACTTCGAACTGCTGCAGAAAGAGGACGTCATCTCACTGCTGATCAGGTCAACCATTTACACATAAGACGATTTCAGACTAAGCCATCTTTAGATCCTGGACTAACAGGGTTCAATATTGAGTTGATACTGCCTAAATACTCCCTCTCTTTCTTCTTCTTTTCTTCTTCTTCATCAGGAGAGTTAAAAAGCATCACGCTGGAGACTACCTGATCACCCTGAGGTGAGAGATCAACACATTCTTTATATCTGTATATATCCATATCTATGTAAGTTGTAGTCAACATAAATTGACCAAAACATACAAAGAAGCAGATGTTTTGTGGACAGCGACATGCTAAAATAATCCTCTATGATGTACAGTATGCAGATGAAGTGAGGATTAAACTCAAAGAGGAAACACTACCCCTCCCCCCTCCATAAACACATGCATAATCTATCCATCCACCTCTTCACATATTGTTTCCACTAGTCATGGAGATAAATATAAATCACAAGTATGCTATTAGGCTTCTGAAGAAGGCCATAAAAGAGGGAGTAGGTAGGGTATTAAGATTCCTGATATACCCCAAAACGAAATATTTTCTGTTTATACCACATTGTGCAGTCGGTGCACACGGTCCATGCATACATGTCATGGACGTGGGAACCAGGGAGGGCACTGCAGAGAATACTAGGAAGGGTACTTGGGTACTAAGAAGGGCACTGCAGAGAATACTAGGAAGGGTACTTGGGTACTAGGAAGGGCACTGCAGAGAATACTAGGTAGGGTACTTGGGTACCAGGAAGGGCACTGCAGAGAATACTACGAAGGGTACTTGGGTACTAGGAAGGGCGCTGCAGAGAATACTAGGAAGGGTACTTGGGTACTAAGAAGGTGTTCATATATTTGAAGTGTTTCATTTTTTCTTTTATGGGTACAAGGAAGGGCACTACATAGTATGCTAGGGTACAAGAAAACTAGAAGGATACTGGAACATGTTTTAAACATATTTTAAAAGGATGTAGAACACTTTGTCTGGTTGAAAGGGCACAAAGAAATAAAATAATTCATATGCCACTTTCTGTGGTAGGGTAGGTTGGGGGGTGGGGTACCAGAGAATATTAAAATGTTCTTTAGTAGGGTAGTCGGTAGGGCACGTGTACTAGAAACTAGAAAGTATCTTAATGTCTTTTACTCGTTGCTACTGTACTAGGGACAGTTGTGACAGCGGAGTGCAAGGTAAGGTACAAGGAATATTTAGGATCTGGGTACCAGAAATGTTGCTACAGTAATAGTTATGAATACTTACTAGTATCTAGTATTCCTATAAAATGTCACAGTATATGTAGATCACTGGAAGCTGTGTAGCAATGTGAAGTCATAGAAAACTCAAAAGGTACTGGCATGTCATCAGAAAATGTTTGGTTAAAAACCGGCTGATATTCGGTTGAAGTGCTGTTGACCTCTGCCTGTCTGTGTGTCAGGAACAATGTTGGGGAGTGCAGCGCTGTGGCCTGTCTGTCTGTCACTGATGGAGAGACAGACAGGGCGAGAGGACGAGGAGGACAAGCAGGAGAAGACAACAGGTGAGACTTCATTCACCTAACTCTGATCTGTTTTACTTATTCTATATATTCTCTATATCGATATTCTATTAACCCCACTAGCGGCTAACACTTATTAAGTATTACGTGTATTGACACAGTTTGTTGAGTAAAGTTTTGCCTGGAATTTCACGTTACTTCATAAGCCTACGTCATGCTAGTGTTACTTTTTCATGCTTTACTTAATTATTGCCAGGTAACTTTTTTAGCTTACCTTAGTAATGCTAACGTAACTTTTTTGCTCACCTTACTTTATTGATGCTAATGTTGTTAATTGTCTTAATGTTTTTATGCTCTAGGTTACTTACTTTTTTAAAGCTAATGATGTGAGGACAGATGCCATGCACAAATTCACCTACAAACAGTGATTTTATTGGTTTCCACCAAGTTTCTAAATACTGAGAATATCCATGTTTAAGTTATGACATTGTGAACATGAGTTTTCTACACTGTGTTGTTTGTAAACAGGAAACCGTGTATTGAAATAACATCATCAGTATGGAAGTTAAAACAGGCTGTTTATCCTCTCATCTTCCTCTTCATCCTGAAGTTTATTTCACTCCATTCTACTCTTCATCCTTAACTGTTTGTTTTGCCCCGTCTATCCATTGATCTCTATTAATTCACTCACTCATCCCTGTCCATTGGTCTGTCTGTCCGTCTGCCTGACTGTCTGCCTGTCTGTCTCCCTGCCTGTCTGTCTGCCTGTCTGTCTCCCTGCCTGTCTCCCTGTCTGCCTGTCTCCCTGTCTGTCTGTCTGCCTGACTGTCTGCCTGTCTGTCTCCCTGCCTGTCTCCCTGTCTGCCTGTCTCCCTGTCTGTCTGTCTGCCTGACTGTCTGCCTGACTCTTGTCTGCCTGCCTGTCTGTCTACCTGCCTGTCTGCCTGCCTGTCTGACTGTCTGCCTGCCTGACTGTCTGCCTGTCTGTCTCCCTGCCTGACTGTCTGCCTGTCTGTCTCCCTGCCTGTCTGTCTGCCTGACTGTCTGCCTGTCTGTCTGTCTCCCTGCCTGTCTATCTGCCTGACTGTCTGCCTGTCTGTCTCCCTGCCTGACTGTCTGTCTGCCTGTCTGTCTCCCTGCCTGCCTGTCTGCCTGACTGTCTGCCTGTCTGTCTGTCTGCCTGTCTGTCCTATATCCACAGATTCCCTAAAGCTTCTTTAATCCATCCATATCAACAAACCAATCAGAGCCAGTATTTCCTCTCTCTCTCCCAGCTGGACACACTGTTTACACTCTGATCTGTGTGTGTGTGTGTGTGTGTGTGTGTGTGTGTTGGAGGAAGATGGACGTGAAAAAGTGAGTTTTGTTGCAGAAGTTTGCAAAAATAATCTGAAACTTTAAAACAAAATCAAAATAACAAAAATGAGCAGAATGAACCGAGAAGGGAGGAAGAGTGAAGAGTGAACTCCCAGTCAAATAAAGTAACTGGGACGACTGGGAATTAAGGAGTGTGTCCTCAGAGTCCAGTTTCACTTGTGTTTACGTGTGTGTGTGTGTGTGTGTGTGTTCAGGCTGGTCTGGGTCTATGCCCATATAAGGACAGTCGAGTCACTTGTGATGTAACGTGGACATTTTGAGTTGAGGTCCCCCCCCCCCCCACCCCACAGCTGTAGGGGGGCGGAGCCTCTGGCCCCAGGGGGCTTTAACCCAGCTCTGTTTATTCTCTTCCCCCCTCTCTCTCTTTCTCTTTCACTCCATCTGTCTCTGTGCTCGTTCGTCCAGCCCTGCATCAGGGGGAAGAGGAGGAGGAGGAGCAGCTGGTGGGACCGCGGCGCTGAGTGGAGGTACCAGAAGAGGAGGAGGAAGAGGAGGAGGCGTGGAGCAGAGAAGCAGCAGCAGCAGCAGTGGTGTCAGTCTTCAGTGGCAGGAGGCCAACCAGGAGCAGAAGGAGAACCAGCAACTCCTGCACCTGCACAAGGAGGGTGACCAGGACTCTCCCGCCGCCGCTCCTCGAGGCCTCCTCAAACGCTGTGGGGACACCAGGGAGCGCGGTGAAGAGGAGCTGCGACAGAGGGAGGCGCAGCAGCTCGACTTCCGCTCCCTTCTCGGACGCCGAGCTTTTAACACCAAAAACAACCAGGAAGAGGAGCAGAGGGAGGCCGGCCTCACCACCGCCGAGCACCGCCACCGCCACCAGATGGATTTTAAGGCCAACCTCAAGGGCGTCAAAGCCAAGACGGAGGAGGACCGCAAGGGGAACTCCCCGCAGCAGGTCGACTTCCGCGCCGTGTTGGGGAAGAAGGGCGCCGCCGGCAACGGAAACAAACCTGCTGAGACGCCCGGAAAGAACGCCGCCGACTTCCGCTCCGTCCTTGCCAACAAGAAGAAGCCAGGGAGCCCCGAGAAGAACGGGGAGAGCGGGAAGATGGCAGTGAACAACTGCGTGGACGGAGGGATTAACGAGAAGAAGAGCGGAGGAGGAGGAGGAGGGAAGGCGGCAGAGTTCGTGGAGAAGCTGAGTGATGTGACGGTGCTGGACGGGCAGCGGCTCCGGCTGCAGTGCCGCCTCGCCGCCTCTGGACCAGCAGACGTCACCATCACCTGGACGCTGGACGGGAAGACCATCAAGCCGTCCAAGTTCATCGTCCTCGCCAACGAAGGTCAGAGGTCACGCACAGAGAAACATAAAGTGTTCAGTCAAACTCACACAACTTTATTTAAATTCTAGATTCTCAGATTCAGGGACTGAAGTTTGGACACAACAGTGTTGGTTCAGTAAAGGAGGAGGAGAAACGTTTAGTGTTGAACCAACTGTTGATGGAGCTCAGAGGACTGAGGCTCTATTAATAGAAAACAGATCTGAAACAATAGAGAGAGAGAGACAGGATGTGATGTGTGACAGTGCCGTCAGACATTGTTGGTATTTCATATGTGAACAGATCGCTTTACATAGTACACACACACACACACACACGTTTGTCTTATTGTACTTGTGAGGACCGAGTTTTTTGTTACTTCATTGTTACTGTTGGCTAAAGGGACAGCAGCTTTTAGAGAGAGCTAAAGATTATTTTCATCGTCGATTCATTTTTCTTGAGTAATCATTTGGTCTGTCCAAGTTGATGTCTTTAAATGTCTTGTTTTGGCTATCCCAATTTATCACCTATAAGCAGTATATAAACATGTAATAACTGGAACATTTTTCAGTGAATGGTTAATTGACTAATCAAGAAAAACGAATTGATAATGAAAGGGGGGGGGGGGTTGAAGTAAAGAGTTACCTAGTTAAGTATCAAAAAAGACAAAGAAAACTAGAAAATATTAATTTTTTAAAAACTGAAACCAGAAAAATTCTTGCTTTCGTTTGCTTTAAAAATCATTAATAGATGATTAAATTTGTTGGTGATTAATATCCTGTCAATCGACTCATCAATTAATCAAGTAATTGTTTCAGCTCCATTGATTTTTCTACATGTAGATCAGTTTCCTGGTCCTGTCAAAACAGCTGCATGATGTGGTCTGTGGCCCGGTGATGTCACAGTGATGTCATACACAAACTGGAGGGGTGGAGTCAGAAAGAAGCTGTTTCCATTGATCAGCATCTATTTTAATCATCACAGAGTCTGCAGTCAGTTTCTCTAAATGTCTGAAGTTAACCACGTCACTGTAGACACTTCTGGTTGGCGGATCACTCAGAAGTAGTATTGTTCCAATGTTGTACTTTTACTTTAGTAATAAGAAGTAAGGAGTACTTCCTCCAGCGCTGGGTTTTTCCCACCAAACAATCACAACCCATCAACTGAAGCTTCAGGACTGTCTGATGTAAGGTAATGAAAAAACAAATGTCCTCACAAAGATGGAAACACACACACAGTGATGTCCTGTGGTCTAACACTGTAAAGACCTGCTGCTATATCTGTACATACGTGTGTGTGTGTGTGTGTGTGTGTGTGTGTGTGTGTGTCTGTGTCTGTGTCTGTGTGTGTGTGTGTGTGTGTTTTATTCATGAACCAATGAGGACACTGCCTGAGGATTCCCTGTGTGTGTGTAATCCCCCTTCATGTTATTTCAGTCTGCAGGACAGCCCCTGATCCAGCACTGTGTGTGTGTTTGTTTATCATGCATAGTGAGGACTCATGTCGCATGTTAAAGGTTAGAGGTCATTGTGAGGTCCTCAGACAGCTGGAGTCTCACAGCGACGGTGTTGTTGTTGAGATAAACACTGAAGGGTATCCCCTCAGTCTTTGTTCCCATTTCAAATAATTCTTTTAACGTAGTTTCTGGAACATTTTGATGTCTTCAAAGGAAGACATGTTTTATCTTCTGCCCAGAGTCCAGAGCTCAGCATCTGGACCGACCAATCAGATCACTGCTGATCAACACACAGAAACTGTAGACACAACGATCAGTAGATAAACACAGTGACATGTTCACGGTGTGCAGACAGAAGCACCTTCATGTTTTCAGTAAATTATTCTGTTTTGTTTCCTCCTGCTCAGACGCTCGCTGACCTCCAAACCACAGCTGGCACAGCTGGATATCTTCATAACTGTTAATTAACTGACTGAGAGCAGCTCTGAAAGATTCAGTTTATACACTGAGATCATGTATAGAACTGCAGCAGATCTCAGTGCTAACGTTAGCCAGCTAAGCTAACATTAGGCAGCTAGTTAGGCTAACTAACGCTGGCTCTGTCACTCAAACGGTACCTGCATCATGATAGTTTATATTTACGAAAAATTATGGGAATTTAAATTTCTCTTTGATTGTGAAACATCTTTAAAGGTTTTGTTGAACAGCAGACTGAAACCCAAACAGATTCAGTTCAGACTTCAGTTTCTGTTCGGATGAAACAGACAAGATGCAACACGTTCATCAGCTTTAGAGCTAGCTGTTTCCCCCTGTTTCTAGTCTTCATGCTAAGCTAACCAGCTGCTGGCTGTAGTATCAATCTGACCATCTGACTCCCAGAGAGGAAGAGAAGACGAGGGTTTCACTAAAAGTTCAACTGCGGGTTCACACATAAACCAGACAGGCAATGTTGGAATGGAACTGCATACTTTTACTCAAGTACTTTACTTAAGTACAAATTCAGGGTACTTGTACTTTACTTGAGTATTTCCATTTTATGCTTCTTTATACTTCTTCTGCACATCTCACATCTCAGAGGAGATATTGTACTTTTTAGTGCACTGCATTTGTCTGACAGCTTTAGTTACTAGTTACTTCCTGTCCCGTGAAAACCATGTATCTTCAGATGTTAGTGATGAAGTGAAGGATGAAGAGCTCCTTCATGTGTTGAGAACATTCTCCTCCTCCTCCTTCTTCAGCTAAATAAACGATTTAAAGCCTTCTCGGATCAGCTGGAAGATGCATCAAAGCTGAAAACAGGAAAAGTCGACTTTGTAGAGATACGTGGTTCTCACAGGACAGCAACACTACAATGCAGGACTTTTCCTTGTAGTGGAGTATTTTTTCAGAATGGTATTAATACTTGTACTTAAGGAAAAAGTGTTGTATTGTGTTGCAGGCGGCCTGTGCTCCCTGACCATAGACAAAGCTCTACCAGAGGATGAAGGCCAGTATAAATGCAGAGCTGAGAGTCCGGCAGGCGTAGCTGAATGTTCCTGTATGGTTCTAGTCGACGGTAAGAACTTTACTTTTATATCCAGAATTAGTTTACACCTTCTTATATATCAAATAACCGTTCACACACTTTATCTGCATCCGAATCCAGCTGCAGGAACAACAATCAAGAGAGAAGAAGAAGTGATTGCTCATTGGTCGGTTTGTTCTCAGAGGATGAACACTTTAAATAGCATGTACACTTAGTTTGAAACTCAAACGTTTACACCAATCGTCATCGTTTTTCATACTGAAGAAAGTCACAAAACCCCCTTCAGGAATCTGTGATTTTAAGGTTCCTTTCTGTGTATGGACATTATATATTATTAATTTAACTAATTCATCATTATCTGTTTATTGTCTTTAAAACCGTCGTTCTCAGTTTGTTCTTTTGCTTTCAGTCGAATCTTATTTCTTACATTTCCTGTCTAGACAGGAAAAAACAGTCATGTACAACTCTACACCCTCAGTGAACTCCTTTGTCATGGGAGAAAGTTACAAACTATTTCATTATAAACACATAGTGAATCTTAACTTATTTATAATTCAGTCAATCAAGTTTATTTGTCACATTTCAGTGCCGTAAAGTTTTATGCACTTAAGGTACAATAGTTATTAATAGTATAATGTTGCTTTAATTTGGCTATTAATCAAGACACCAAGTTTAAATTCATTTTAAGAAACACCCATTGCTGTTCCTCTTCCTCAGTCTGTCATGACGATTTCAGTCAAAACTTTATTCATCAAAGCGTGACTAAAATGATGTAAACAAACATTTCCTGTCCTCGAACAGGCATTGCTCAGTCAATTCTGTTGTTAACGACTCAAAACCGCCACAGTGAACTGTAACTCTGATGTGCTGCTAGATTTAAACATGTCTTGGTTTGCACTGACATTAAATATTAGTAGTAAAACTCCATCTCAACTTATTCTTATTTTGAATTATTTTGTCTTTAATTTGGCTGTTAATCAAGACATTTTTCTCAAAAACATAATTCATTATGAAAACATTTGCAAACCAAAGTAAAGTCTGTCTTAAAGTTCCTGCATTGTCTAAAAACAACTCAAAAACATCTGCACCCTCAGTGAACTCTGATATGCTTCTTTCTCATAATGGGAGAAATGTACAAAACTCAATTACAATCATGTTGTCTTTGATTCAGCTAATAATCCATTTCAGTCAAAACTCACAAACACATTATTGATTAGAAGCAATGAATTTGAATAGAACACAGAATACCTGTGTCCATATGTACATTCCTATAAACTGCATGCAGAACTGCCAGAGAACATAGCAAAGAACCCCCCCCCCCCCCACCCACCAGCAGCCCTCCTGTCCTCCTCTGCAGTCTCTGTCTGTTTCCTGTAATTAAAATAAATCAACACAAACTGGGTTTTTATCAAACATCTCCCAATTACATTCCTGGAAACATGTGTGTTAGCATTGTTAGCATTCAGCTCAAAGTACGGCTGAGGCAGTTTTCAGTCAAATCTAACTGCTGTGATATTTATATGATATAATATGAGTAAACATCTGTTCTGTGTGTTGTTCCACGAATAGAACATCATGTTACTGTCTATTTGAATATTCTTATAAAAGAGTTTTTATGTTTTGATTTGCAGTTATTTCGTATTGAAGCAGTGATTTTCCACATCTGGATTCATTTAAAACGTCCACTTTTTACAATTTCTGTCAAAACTATTTCTTTGATTCTTGAAGTTTGGTTAGTTTTTTCATTTAGTAACAAATAGTATTGATTATTGATTAATAGATCAACTTGACACCAGCTTCTTGTCCTAGCTGTTTTGCTGTTACAAGCAACGTGTAGTTACGCATCTGTCTCGCCCTTGTGTACCATAAACTATGTCCTCAACTCTATTAGAAACAGATTTTAAACTCTCTCTCTGTGTCTGTTTGTGTCTCTCGTCCTCCTGCAGACCCGGCAGAAAACTCTCCGGCTGACAAGAAGTCCAAGAAGGCGACTCCAACCTCCGAGAGTGAGTTTCCAAAATATGCAGCTGCAGCCTCTTTCCTTTTGTCCCAATAAGGAGTTGCAGCCTGGGATCACTGGTTCCCACACAGACACACACACCAACACACACACACACACACACACCAAAACACACACTCATTGAAACCATCACTGTCAGATGATTAGTCCCACCTCGACAACAGTAAACCAGCGCTCTCCACATTAAGACCACGTTTCCCATCAGCCCTGCCGCTCCCTGTACCCCCCCACCCCACAGTGGACCATAAACATTTTCTCATCAGCCTTTCATGGCTCTGTCCTCCGTCTGTCTGTCTGCTGCCAGGCTCTTGCAGGCTAACTGGTGAAGGTTGTTGGGCCTGTATGCAGCCTGCAGGCACGACTCAGGGCTGAACTCTGAATGAATAAAATGATGATAAAATCTACATATAAGTAATCCATCATGAATCTTGAATTAGTATTTAGTTTAGTTTTTTTATATTGAAGTTTATTGTGTCAGGGTCAGCCAGTTTATTCTGTGTCAGTTCCTGCTCTACTCTGATTGGTTGGTTTGTAGCTGCAGTCACATTGCGAGAATTTGAATGTGAGAATAAGAAAAAGTCTCCAAATCTCAAAATCACAGAAGGGCTATTTCAAAAAGTCCAGGTGGTTCTGCTTCTTCCTGGTCGTACAGGTGACGTCGTGCCGTCGGTTCCTTGTCGTACAGGTGATGTTGCTCTGTTGGTTCCTGGTCGTACAGGTGAGGTCGCTCTGTTGGTTCCCGGTGGTACAGGTGACATCACTCTGTTGGTTCCCAGTGGTACAGGTGACGTGGCTTTGTTGGTTCCTGGTCATACCGGTGACGTCGCTCTGTCGGTTCCTGGTCGTACAGGTGACGTCGTGCTGTCGGTTCCTTGTCGTACAGGTGATGTTGCTCCGTTGGTTCCTGGTCGTACAGGTGACGTCGCTCTGCTGGTTCCTGGTCGTGCAGGTGATGTAAATACTCCCTCACTCTGCCTCTCAGATGATGTCTGATCAGCTTTGCTGGCTGGTGTCCTCCGCCATGTTTATTGATGAGCTGAGTTTAGATCAGGTCAACAGGTCAGGCTGAGAGTGAGTTTTAAGAGCGCCCTCTGCTGGATCACATGGCGACTGCAAAGTTTCAATACAAACAGCTCATCACAGTTTGAGTGTTCGATTTTTATTTCAGACATGTTTCAGCAGCTCAGTGGAAAATCTGCGCTTATCTTTATGATCCAACTCTTAATCCGTCCTGTGTGTGTGTGTGTGTTGGAGATGTGCATACCTCAGCGTTGGATTAATGGCTGTAGTTGGTGGTCTTACATGCAGTCCAGTGTCCTGGTTATGATCATGTACCATCAGGCATCAGGCAGGAGTCATTTAGGGAACTACATGAAGCGTTCGTTTAACACTTAAAGTGTAGGAAAGTAGACACAGAGCTCTGGGTGGCTCATGGGAGGGATGTTCATGTTTGGAGGAGGACGGCTGTCCTGTTGTTCTGGTGTCTCACTCAGTGTTTGGTTGGAAATGTGGATTTTGAAGGAGTCAGTTTGTGCAGTGAAGTGTACAGTGTAGTGATCAGGGCATTCTGGGACATTTTGGCACATCTCACCTGCTAATCTTTCATCTGACTAATGCTCGTATGGGATGGATGTATGATGAGCTGGTTGTGTGCATGGTCAATAATCAATTAAATAAAAATCAATAATACCCTTTAAATTCAAGTTGAATTACCTTGAAGACCAACTTTAGCTCCATGTTAGTTTGGTTTTTCAGGCACTTCTATGTCACTGAGTCTGTTTTACAGTCACAGCTGTTTGGTAAACCCCTCCCTCTAGCAGTGATTGTCCAATCACAGCTTAGCAACAGTAACTAGTGACAGCAGGTGTACATGGAGCGGTCCTCAGAGACACGAGCAAGATTTCAGGAACAGATTAAACAGTGTTTTTATCTGCTCTAATGTAAGCTGCTAACGTTAGCATGTCCAGCTAACTAGTTTACAACCTACAGCATTAATAGAACATTACTTCCAAGGCCAAGAGTTAGCATATCATTAGCTTACTAAATTAGTGTGTTGGGCTACCTGTTCAGGACTGGATCATCCAGTGTGTGGCAGTCTGTCGTGGATGCTATCAGAGGCTAACGTTAGCTCCACTGTCCTGATCTTTATTAGATTTGTTGAAGTTTGAACTCAGACTGCTCTATTACAACAGAAACAATACAAACAGAGAGGGAGTTTTCACCAACTCACTAAGTTAATTAGCTAGATAGCGACAGCTGATAAACTCTGCTTGTAACAGTTTTCATTTCAGCTGCTGACCCAACATAAGACGTTATTGTTGTCTCCTTCTGTCTGAAATTAGAATCCGTTGTTTCTTAAATGATAAAAGTCTTGATGGTAAATCTACTGCTGTTTTCTCTGTAAACTGTTTATGTAAATATTTACAGGTTAGCAACTGTAACTAAGGGGGGCGGGGCTTAGTTAACCGTCAGTTACGGCTTGGATGTTGACGTGTAATCTGGTGAGACTGCTGGTGAGGCACTGGTTACCATGGTAACTCCCAAAGGATGACTGGCTCTTTACTAGACTGGATGAGTGTTTGTCTAGAGGCGGGAGAACCTGGGAGATTCATTTTAGGGGTTTCTGCTACACAAAATGATCTATTTAGTCTTCTATTTAGTCCTCATTCTTGTGAAAAATATTGATAGTTTTACATCTTCAGGCCAGTAAAAATGATAAAACAAGGAAAATATATCAGACTTTGGTTTAAGTGCTCACCAAACAAAAAGGTTGGAAACTTAAATACTCTTCAAGTGACTCTGAATGACTCAGTAACATACCTGGAGTTGTTGGAAGGTGTTTGAAGATGGATTTGTTCTCTTTTTATGGCGCTAGGCTAGCAGTTACCCCTGCTTCCAGTCTTTGTGCTAAGCTTGGCTAAACATGTATATACATATAACGATTTACAAAAAGATAAAATAATGTTAGATATGCTAACGTTTTGCAGCTATCTAACATCAACTACCTATGAACTTATGTAACATATTGATGGCTGTGCTAGCTGTTTGTTGCTACACTGGTTAGCAGTTTCCCCCTGCTTCCAGTCTTTGTGCTAAGCTAGGCTAACCAAATCCTAAAGTTTTTGGCTGTTCCTTTAACACAACAGAAAGAAAGAAAGAAAGAAAGAAATATACTATGGAGTTAATACCTAACTCACATTTTCACAAAAGATAAAAAGCAGACTAAATTTTGGTCCACCTCCCAGAATGCAATGCTAATTTCTCTCACTGAACTGACCTGAAAGTAACAGGCACACAGTGCAGAGTTTAACCAACAGATCTGCGCTGACAGCAGAGACAAATGATGGGGGAGGTGGAGGGGGATGTTCTGGTATAAAACGGTTCAGAGCGCTTCATGGCTCCTCTCCCACACTTCCATTTAAGGCCTGGTTTCCCTGACTCTCCCTCCTCCTCGGACTTTGTTTTACTTCACACCACAGATTAAAGCCCTGAAAGTCTCCAGTGAAGCAGCTCCTTTTAAGAAGCTCATCGTCTTCATGCTCAGTGTTTTTATGTAAAAACACAAAGTGTTCTGGAAACTGTTTGTCACAAAAACGACTTTGGACTTGAAAATAAATCGTTTCTCAAAGAGTTTGACTGCAGACAGAAAGATGTGAATTGTCAATGAGGTTCTGACCTGACATGAATAGCTGGACTGATTTAATGTTCATTTTCTTTCTTTTGGCTTCAGATTGTTGTTGTTGTTGTTGTGGCACATGTCCACATACTTTAGTGTACTTTTGGTTACAGCAGTAGTATTACAGACATATATATCTGAGAGTTAAATAAATCGGCTCATATTCATGTTTTTGCATAAACAAACATAACGTTGTGATGAACATGTACTGAGTGGGATATTTGAGTTTACAGCCATGCTAAATGCTAACATGCTGATGTTTAGCAGGTATAATGTTTACCATGTTCACCATCTTAGTTTAGCGTGTTAGCATGCTAACATTAGCTGATTAGCAGTAAACACAGAGTCCAGCTGAGGCTGATGAATGTCATCAGTTCTGCAGGTATTTGGTCGTAAACCAAATTATTGGACACATGAACATGTTGACCTGATGATGGCGCTAGATGAAGAGTCAGAAGATAACCAGAGTCATTACAGTTCATCCTGAGGGGACCATGAAGGTCTGAACCACATCTCATGACAGTCCATCCAGCAGCTGATGAGACGTTTCAGTCTGGACGCTGCTAAAAGTGAACTCATCAGCGCTCTCTGGTGGACAAACTGAAGGAGACACGGCATTTCTCTGAGATATACATTAATATCAGTACATTTGTGATGAGCTAATATCAAGTGATTTATCGGTCGAACTCTACTTCTGGTCTCGGTCTGTTGGTTTTAGACCTCTGAAGTCCAACGAAGGAACCCTTAATGCCATCACCACAATAATACTTTGTCTGTCCCTCTCCTATTTCAGCACAACAGTGTCCTCGTACACGAAGCCAGAGTCCTTAAGTCGGGTTACTGGATCAGCATCAGCTGCATAAAACCAGATCCATTTGTGATCCTTTGTTTGCTTCGAGGCCACCTGCTGTCCAAAACTCCAGACTGTTAAAACTGACAGAAACACTGAGTCACACATATAAATATATGTTATATGTTGTTATTTGACTCAGTATTAGGACTGGAATCAGGACCGGGACTGGAATCAGGACCAGGACAGTCCTGAGGACCGGGACAGTCCTGAGACCTGCAGATACAGAGAGGATTGAGAGATCAGGGCGAGAGCGTGATAGAAGACTAGAGTATTAATAATATGAAGAATATGATGAAGAGTTCTCTGCTGCAGTCAACATGTTGACATGTGTCTCCTGATACTTAGAGTTCTGTCAAGGTCAAAGGTCACACGAACGACGACAGAATGAGGTTAATAATCAGTTAATAATGAGGTTAATAATCAGTTAATGAGGTTTTTGTCATTTAGTTTCTGTAAATCTGAACTAAAGCAGCTTCAATCTGAAAACACAAACACGACAGGTGTGTTTGTGTTTGTGTGTGTGTGTCTGTTTTAATAATGATTCATTTGACATTTAACTGAGCGATTAATTCAAATAATGATCGACAGATTTAATAATGATGAAGCTTTTGATCATTTTCAGCAGCCGTAACTCCCAATGCATTCTGGGTAAATTAACTCTTGTGAAACTATAAAACAAAGCTGATTGCTCATTAATTAGTTAATGATTAGTTATTTTTGCAGTGGTGGGAAGTAACTAATTACATTTACTCAAGCACAGTTTTGAGGAAATATTGTGCTTTGTACTTCACTACATTTATTTAATAATTTAGATTCAGATAATTAAAACTAAATATTATTGACTAATAAATTATGATGTATTATTACAGACTAAATTATATCATTAAGTCATTAAAATGAGCTCCACCTTTAAAGTGATGAACACATTAATGCATCAATAATTATAATCAATAATATTTATATATTATTCTGCAGAATCAGTACTTTTACTTTTGGTACTTGAAGTGTATTTTGATTTTAATACTTTTGTACTTTTAGTTAAGTAAGCTCTTGAATGCAACAGAGTATTTCTACACTGTAGTATTACTACTTGTACTGCAGTAACAGATCTAAGTGTTTCTTGTGTGCAGCTGTAACTCCGATTAGACTGATCTCAGATCAGAACTTATGTTTGTGAAACCAGCTGACTGATGAAAATCCTCCTGTGATTGACAGAGCAGACAGCCAATCAGAGCGAAGCTTTAGTGAGATCCACAAATCAAACGCTCTTTAAGCTGCTGGCACATAGTTGGTGTCGACCCAGAGAGGAGGTGATGATGGGGGGGGGGGTGTACATTGTGTGTGTGTGTGTGTGTGTGTGTGTGTGTGTGATGACAGAGTTATGGAGGCTGTTAAACAGTCAGACATCAATCCGTCATTACAGCTGCAACTAATTTAATGTTGCTCTCATATTCTGCTATTCTTAAAGGCGGGGGGGGGGGGGGGGGGGGTCTGTCATGCATGTTTCATGTTGACAACGTGAAACAGAAGCTGACAGATTAACTGTAAGGCTGCAGACCTCCGAACCCTCAGTTCTGACACAGGTTCTGGTCCAGCGTTGGAGAAACAATCGACCAATCACAGCTTTGTCGGCTGGATTCAGAGTTAAGAAGGATTACATCATCTTCTGCTCCAGAAAGATGCCCACTAAAATATCTATTAAACGTGAGACGGAGGAAGAAATGTTGGATGACTTGTCTTTGACACTGAACACTGATGTGGTTTATCGTGATGTATGAATAATCATACAGGGTGCACTTCCTGTTGTCTAAATGTTTAGCGTGACTCTTTTGTTTGTTTTGGAGGCTGAAACCAAAGACAGTCATGCCTCCTCAGGTCTCTTATGATGTAATCACTGTCTGGGCCAATCAGAAACCAGATCCACCATCATGTTAAAGGTCAGAGTTATTGTCTGCTGCTGTTTTTGTTTGCAGTATTTATGGCTCATAGCAACCGGTGAGCCGAGCAAGCCGCGGAGACCAGGAAGTCACTGCACATAATAAAACTACACTTTGGTTTCTGTGCAGGTTAAACAAACCAGATATTACATGTTAACCAGTGAACTTTAGAGGTGTTGGTAGTTTGGACAGAGCCAGGCTAGCTGTTTCCCCCCGTTTCCAGTCTTTGTGCTAAGCTAAGCTAACCCCTTCCTGACTCTGTACTGAACACACTGACATGAGAGTAAAAGTATTTTCCAAAATGTTGAATGATTCCTCAAACAATGGCTGTCAATCATAGTTTATCTTTTCCAGTCTTTATGCTAAGCTAAGCTAACCAGCTGCTGGCAGTGGTGTCAATCTGAACATCTAACTCTCAGAGAGGAAGAGAAGAAGAAGATTTCACTTGACGTCAGACTATTCCTTTAGCAAAATTAGCTAGCTATTTATTTCCTCTTCAGTAACTCTTTATGAATGAAATGAGTCCATGATCTCCTCCAGCGCCCCCATCAGGACAAACCACAGGTTAACAGGTGTAACGAGACAGAAGGTGACTCAGACTGATAGATTCCCTTCAGATCAAGTCTCTCTGAAAGCAGAAAAAACTTTGAGTTGGAAAATCTTCATGTTTGTCTTTCTCGGGGGGGGCGACATACTTTCACACACGTTTCTTTCAACATCTGTAACTTCACATTTGACAACATTTCTAGATTCTTCTGTTTCTTCTTCTTGTCTTCTTCTGCAGCCCTCAGAATAAACAACTTTTTCTGCATCCTGAGGAGCTATTTTTAGAATTTCCATATATGGTCATCAGAGACACTCACATTCTTCTTCCTCTGGGTTTTTTTAACCATGAAGAAGCCACCGTGCGTCCTGAGTGGTCAGAAACACTCGGCTTCTGCCCATAAAAAGAAACTAAGAAAGAAGAGATCTGTGGATCTGAGAGAGTGAAATGTCACAGGAAGCACTTTTATATATTTACTGGATGTGTATATATATATATATATATATATATATATATATATATATATATAGTTTTGTCTTTTCAAACCCCACAAACATTAAACGTTACTAACTTGGATCTGAATCAGTTTATTGTTGTCAGTGTTCTCATCTCGTGATCCATTTGTGCTTCTTCTGGAGCTTTAAATCACATAGAAAATCACCACAAGGTTTATTTAGTAGCTGTTCTGGAGCCTTTGACCATATCACATGATCTTGATCATATATACACACTGTATGTAACATATACATACAGGCTTCTCCTGTATGACTGAGGATTTATATACTATATACTATAGTACTGTAATACTGACCTGGAACCCGTTTCCTGATAACGGTCGAGTGTTTCTATGAACGCTGCTAAAGTTCTACTCGTGTTTCCCAAAAAAGAACTTCAGCATCTTAAAAGGGAAAATAAATAAATCACTTTACTTGTTTCTATCTTTGAGACTTTATTCGTCACAGGAGAAGAATCAAATTAATGAAACCTGTTGGTGTTTTGTCATCTGAAGGACTTCATTGATTAATTATAATAATAATTATATATAATTATATTATTGTTATTATTAATTGTTGAGACAGAACATCCAACATGGCGGCGTGTCCTCCCCGGTAACCGTGGGTAACAGCTGGTCATCGCAGCGCCCTGTCACAGCTCACAGGTTTGATTCTGGTGTTGTGTTTGTTTCCATCAGGTGAAGCCAGAATAAAGAAACCGACTGCTAAGACCCCCCCGAAACAAGGTGATACACCTGTACACCTCTCTGTATATCTATTCACACTGTACAGTTCAATCATCACTTTCACTAGTGATTACTGATTATTGATGATTGATGTGTGTGGGCAGCTTTGCCTCCTCAGATCCTGCAGTTCCCGGAGGACATGAAGATCCTGGCGGGGGAGAAGGTGGAGATCCTCTGCAAGTTCTCTGGAGCTCCGCCCATCAACTGCACCTGGCTGAAGTTCAGGAAACCAGTGAGACACACACACACACACACACACACTGAGGTTGCGGTTATTGGTTATTGATCTGGAAGAACTGTAATAACTCTGGTGATCCTCTGACTCCTCATCAACACTTTGGTTTACGACCAAATACCTGCAGAACTGACGACGTTCATCAGCCTCAGCTGGACTCTGTGTTTACTGCTAACGAGCTAATGTTAGCATGCTAACACGCGAAACTAAGATGTGAACATGGTGAACATTATAGCTGCTAAACCGCAGCATGTTAGAATTGTCACTGTGAGCATGTTAGCATGCTGGTGTTAGCATTTAGCTTGAGCGATGCTGTCCTCAGCTCAGATCTCAACTGCTTCTTAAAGAGGACCTCTTGTGCTTTCCCTTATTTTCTGTCATATACATCGTGTTACAATGTTGGATATTCCTATTAAACGTTACCAAAGTTGCCAAATAATGAGGAAAACGTATGTAAAAGTAATCCCTGTGAGCCGAAAGCTCAGTCTTCAGACTGCTCTGAACGCTCCCTTCGCTTGCCGTGTTTCACTTCCGTGAGACGTATTACGTAATAAGCCTCAGGGATGGTCATCTGCTCAGGGCACAGCAGTGACAGCACGCCCACCAAGAAGAAGAAGAAAGAAAAGAAAGCACGGCCACAAAAAAAACATTTCACCACATTAACTCATTAACTTATTTTCACATTTTTCAAAACAGGAGAGATGAGCAGATTGTAGATTATTGCCGTGACGTTATTTTATAATGTGTGTTTGTGTGTGTGTGTCAGATCCAGGAGGGCTCAGGTGATATCTCCATAGAGAGCTCTGACAGCAGCAGTAAACTCACAATCTCCAGCGGTCAGCAGGAACACTGCGGCTGTTACACCATCGAGCTGAGGAACAGCTTCGGCCTCCGACAGGCCGCCCTCAACCTCACCATCGTCGGTGAGAAACATCTGGAACATCTGACTCACAACAAACTACACAACACTGAAGGACAGAAATAGTTATGATGAATATGTATTCATGTTCATAAAACAGGTTCATAATGGCGATGATGTGTCAGCTGACTGACTTCAGACTTACAGCTGCAGTTTGATACCTTTTATGGCAACGCTGGTTTTAGCCACATTAGCAGTGAGGCTCTATACTTAGCTAATGTTAGCATGCTAACACACTAAACTAAGATGGTGAACATGGTAAACATTATACCTACTAAACAGCAGCATGTTAGCATTGTCACTGTGAGCATGTTAGCATTCTGATGTTAGCATTTAGCACACAGCAGCACTGTGTCCAATGGTGCTGTGTGCTAGTCCTGTACCCTTCATCCATTGAGCTCAGACAGGTCAGTGCAGCTCAGGTCACAGTTTCTCCTTTAATGTGAATATGTGTTACATTCCTCAGGTCTCCAAAGACTGTATCATAAACCTTTGAGAAAAAAACATTACAAAAACAAAGATTTTCAACCATTTTGACTCAAAGTCAGTCTGTGGTGAAATCTGTGTGCTGAAACGTTACATTTATGTTCTGGTGTCATTTGAACTTCATCACTTCATTAAAACACATTTCATTGCGTACAATAACAACTTCTCTTTGACGCCATCTTGTTTTGGTCTCTGCACTACTTCAGTAACCAGGAACCATAAAAAACAAACATCATGTCTCCCCAAGACTGTTTGTTCAGAGGCTGTAATGACCACTGCAGCCTCAAGGGGTCACTATTGTCCTTTGTTTACCTGAGTGACAGCAGCTTTAACCCCCCCCCCCCCTCCTCAGATAAACCCGACCCCCCAGCGAGGGTCCCTGCAGCCTCAGATATCCGACGGGCCAGTCTGACTCTGTCATGGTACGGGCCGACCTACGACGGAGGCAGCGCCGTGCAGTCCTACAACCTGGAGATCTGGGACTCTGTGGAGCCGCAGTGGAAACACCTGGTGTCCTGCAACAGCACCTCCTACAACGTACAGGTGAGTTCAGCTGTTGTTATTTTTAACCAGCACGTCCCTGAAACTGAAGGCAATGTCTCCAATGTGTCTCATTTCTCCTGTTTAAATAAAGTTTTTGTCTGTCTGTAGAACCTTCTTCCAGAGCGTCAGTATAAGTTTCGTGTCCGGGCGGAGAACATCTACGGGGTCGGAGAGCCGAGTGCCGAATCAGTACCCGTTACTGTAGGACTGGTGGATGGTGAGTAAACATACTTATTTAACCTCCTTCATCCCCTGTGGGACATAAAGTCACAATCAGCTCCCCCCATCGGTCCCAATCCTCGACTACAGTTCTGTTCCAGTTTTGGCGTTCCAGGTTTTCATTCGCCTGGAGCAAGCAAACTCGGCCTACATGTGGTCTATAACCTGGTCTTGCTCCAGACTGACCTATGGACTGGATACCAGACTCAAAGATGGCGCCTAGTCTCTTGAGTGGTTTACTTCCATGTTGTGTGGTCCGCTGCACATGCTCAGTAGCGATTCTCCTGCTGGTCTTTTTGGGCTCTGTGAAAGTTTAAAAATACAAAACCTTCATGGATTAAAATTCATAATACAAACAGTAATAAATTAGCTTGTTTGTAGTTGGAGGCGCCCAGTCAACAGTTTCACAGGCATCTCTTTTATAATGGAGGTCTATGGGGAAAATGCTTGTTGGGTTGCAGGGGATTTTTAAAAAATTAAACAGCACCAAGAGTGACCACTGGGACAAACCAGCAGCGAAGCTGAGTGGCGGCGCCGTGTCACATCTATTAAAACATCCACGGACTGACCAGGGAGCCAACCTCGATGATGCTGTATTTAAAGTGTCTGATAATAGAAGTGAAGTTTGGAATCCTCCACGACACGCTCCTGTTCGCACTATCCAAGTCTATGAATGGGGGTGTGTTCCATACATCTTAGGTCCCTCTCCCTCCTGAATCCATCCAGAACTAAACCAACACTAAGTCAACTTAACTGAACTAAACTACGTGAAATGAAACTCCAACTAACAGCAGAGCTGAAGTAAAGTGACTGAACTAAAGTGACTAACTGAACTAACTGTTTGGTTCGTCTGACAGACAACCAGGACGAGGTCGAGGCAGAGGAGGAGGATGAAGGTACGACGCTCAGACTAACTGTTTACATTCACTGAGCTTCTGATCAACCTTCAGACAACATTAACACAACGCTGCACTAACACAACACAACTGAGAGCCACACAACAAGAAGATAAAAACACAACACCAACATGGCATGAAATACCATCACATGACAAAGTGATATGAGATGAAATAAATACAGTTATAAATATAACATGAGATGACATGAGAACCCTCCGCCCTCACCGGTGACCTCTGACCTCTGTGTTGTTCCCCTCAGACTCGGAGAAGGAGCCAGACTACAGAGACGTAAGCATCAGAACAGACGTGAAGGTGAAGGAGCTGTACGACGTGGAGGAGAGGCTGGGAACGTAAGGCTCCGCCCACTCACACCTCACCCACAATGCACCTCTGATTTTGTGTCTGGACTAACAGCATGTCGAGATCGTGTTTGGAAATGCAGCTCTGTTTCTACGCTTGAACTATTTAAAAGGTCCTTAAATGACAACATTTCAGGGGGAAGTTCGGTCAGGTCTTCAAACTGGTGGAGAAGGCGACGAAGAAGGTTTGGGCGGGAAAGTTCATCAAGGCGTACTCTGCGAAGGAGAAGGAGAACGTTCGGCAGGAGATCGGCATCATGAACAGCCTCCATCACCCCAAACTGGTCCAGTGTATCGACGCCTTCGAGGGCAAGTCGGACATTGTCATGGTCCTCGAGATGTACGTAAATACACTCAGTTCGTTTACTCATTACGGCTCACGGCTGCTTTCATTTCACTTCCTCGTGCTTTCACATTAATACAATAACCAGATGCACTAAACTCTGAGGCTAATGAGTCTCGTCGCTCTTTTTTACTAGAAAAGAGCAAGAAACTAAACATTCAGACCTCAGGATTCTTAATGTTTCACTCCTACAGGTCAGCTGGAGATAATTAACGTGCTAGCCAGCATGTTAACATGCTAGCTTCTTTCTGTTTCCTTTGTACTGTTCTGTTTACTCTGGCTGACACTGAGTTACTGAAGAGGGAAGATGAGCTCTCTGAGCTAGCTAGCTCGCTAACTGTCAGTTAAAGTAACAGTTCAACGTTTAGTGAAACCTTCCTCTTCTCTTTCTGTCCGAGAGGTTAGCTTAGCTTAGCATGAAGACTGGAAACAGAGGCCAGGCTAGCTGATAACTGATCGGCCAGTTGAAGCCTGGAAGGAAGGAAATCAATCTAAAACCTGATTGGATGATTTGGAAAGTTCATGAAAACATGAAAAACATTTGCATCAATAACTTTTGATTCACTTTATGTGTTTTATTGTATCAATATAAACCTGAGTCTGCTGGTTGAGTCTCAGTCTGATCTGGAGACAAGATGTTTTTGCTTTGGAGAACGTCGGAAAATTATTTTCTGTCCAACTATGAGAGGAATTTGAGAGCAGCTATTTCCTGTTTGCTAATTTTAGAGCTAAAGGCATTGATGGACAGATGGCACTGAACACAAACACACTTACTTAGAACAAGGAGGTAACTTTTTATCTGCTTATACTGTAAAAATAAAATGTCTTTATTGTGTTTCACCAGAAATCCTCATGTTGGGAGATAAACAGGGAGAAACTGCTGACGTCTACAGTGTTTGTTTCTGAATATTGACTCTAATAAGAAACTGAGACGAAGGAAAGACAGTAAACATCTGATAACGTGATAAAACCTGGGAAACCAGCCACACTGACGGGGAACAGGAAGGAAGCTGTTTACTGTCACGCTCTTATTTTGGTAGTGATAACAACTGAATCTTCATGACATCACAATATGTGCAAAACAAGAAGAGCTCAGTGTATTACTTTGACAGTTGATGGGTTTGTTTCTGGTGATTCAACAGCTTGCGTTGTAATGTGTATTTTTCTTTAGCAATCACGGAAACGCTAAAGATTTTATGTTTTGATATTTTAGTTGATTGTTTATTGGTTCTTCAGTCACAATAGACCTTTTTCACAGCAGACATTTTGACTTCTCATAGCAGGAAAAACACAGGTTGATGAATTCCATTATCAAAGGCTCAGTTCCATCAAGTGTCCCTGTAAAGCATGACAGCAAGTGTCCCCGTAAACCATGACATCGAATGTCTCCATAAACCATGACAGTGAGCCAGTGTGCACAACACCTGCACGCTGAGCTGCACCCAAGTGGAACGCAGCCATTTTTAATGTTTTAAATTGTAAATGGCTGCATTCCTATAGCTGCTTTTATCCAAAGCACTTCACACTGCACTGCTTATTCACACATCATGCAGGGTGCTGGTCTGACCAGAGCAATTTGGGTTTCAGTGGCCAAGGACACTTGGACATGTGGACGGGAGGAGCTGGGGAACAAATCAGATCGGTAGACGACCCTATGTAGTCCTCTGAGCCCCGTTATCAATTACACCTGGGCTACAAACAGAAAATCTATTCAAAGAAATACAGTATACAAAAATAAACAAATCTTACATCTTGTCAGTATAAAACCTTCAGTGTGAAACGTTTACAGCCAGGAAACTAAACATCTTCATACTTCGACGGTCGTTAGGTAAAAATGTGAAATCAAGAATCTGTTGTTTCTTAAATTAATATTCTTTTAATGGTCAAGCTGCTGCTGTTTTTACTGTAAACTGTTTATGTGTTGACAGGTTAGCAACGGTAACTAAGGTGGGCGGGGCTTAGCGAGCAGCCAGCTGAAAGTGTCTTTAGCACGTGAAGAATAAAAGTCTTCCTGGTTGTGGCTGTCCAATGAGACCTGGAGGACCTGCTGACTCATCATGAGGACTTCCTGCAGGACTGTTTTTTGTCTCCTTTGCCACAAATCACTCCACACAGTCCTCAACTTACTTTTTGTCATATTTCTTACTTTTGGCTTTTTCTCTGCAGGTTGTTTAATTTCATTCAATTTAAAGTCAGGGACCCGACCCCCAGGTTACGTACCTCTGGCTCAGTGAATGAACCTTTCAGAGGGACTCAGGAGTCTTCACATGACTTTGAGCTTTCTGTAAAACTATGAGTCGCCGTAGCAACAAGATGTTTTCTTCTGTAGGATCTCAGGCGGCGAGCTGTTTGAGCGGATCATCGACGAGGACTTTGAGCTGACAGAGAGGGAGGTGATCAAATACATGCTGCAGATCATCGACGGAGTCAGCTTCATCCACAAACAGGGCATCGTGCACCTGGACCTCAAACCTGAGAACATCATGTGTGTCAACAAGACCGGCAGCAAGATCAAACTCATCGACTTCGGCCTGGCCAGGCGACTAGGTGACTTCACACTGAAAAACCTCAAATACTATTGGATGGATTGACATTAAATATACTGCAGATATTAATGCATCCTAGTCTGATCATCTAGCGCCACCAGCAGGTCAAAACTCGTTCTTCAGTTGATGACAAATATTCTCAAAACTAATAAGTAAAAGCTCCTGTCATCTTTAGCTGTACTTTAAGCAGATTAATGCTAATATAGCATGCTAACATTAGCCCTCTATGGCTCCTGTTACACTAACATGCCAGATGATCCTGTTACCCCACTAACTGTATGCATGTGACCGTACCAAAGCTTGTTAGCATTTTAGCAAGCTAAAGCAAGTTAATTCACATGATAACATTAGCATTTAGCTGAAAGCACAGCTGAGCTTAAGAATAGTTAAGTCACTAAGCTGAGCCTGAGAGGCTCTAAAATGGCCACCCCAACAATTATTGATTGCTGATTGTCTAATCGATTAATCGACAAAATTGTTTCCACTCTTTTCTGTTTCTGACCTCCAACAGAAAACGCAGGAACTCTGAAGGTTTTGTTTGGCACTCCAGAGTTTGTGGCTCCAGAGGTGATCAACTATGAAGCTATCAGTTATCCCACCGACATGTGGAGTATAGGAGTCATCTGTTACATACTGTGAGTCTGTTTGCTGCCACGTACATTCCTTTTATTTAGTTCCTTTTCTTTCATTTCATTCACTTTTCTCTGTTTTAGCGTTGCTGAGCAGAGCTTCAATTTTACATTTTTGTTTAGCTTAGCTTTCTATTAGTTTTTATTTTTTAATTTCCTTTTACTTTAGCTTCTTTTATATTGATTTTATTAATTAAATATATTTGATTTAAACTAGTTAAGTGGCATGGTGGCGCAGTGGTTAGCACTGTCGCACGGGAGGTAAAGCTGGTTTGAGCGGGTTGGGGGTTTGATCCCCGGCTGCCCCCGTCGAAGTGTCCTTGAGCAAGACACTGAACCCTAAGCTGCTCCCGATGGAGGCCGGCACCTTGCATGGCAGCTCGGTCGGCCATCGGTGTGTGAGACGCTTTGGGAACCATGAAGGTTGAAAAGCGCTATATAAGTGAGACCATTTAAGTTTGCTTTAGCTTCATTGAGCTTCACCTCGATGGCTCCATTTTGTTTTGTTTCTTTCATTTCTCTTTAGTTTAGTTTAATTGAGCTTTGCATAGTTTAGCTTCTTTTAATTTATGTCAGTTAATGTGGCTTCATTTGTCTAATTTATTTTTCCTTTACTTTTGATCTTCTTAATTAAACTTAGTTTTGCATCATTTTGTTTCTTTTTTCCCTTCTTCTTTTAATTTAGCCTTAGCTTAGCTTCATTTGTCAAATTTCATCATTTCACTTTGTTTTCACTTTTATCTTAGCCTATCTTTCTTAGCTTAGCTTCACTCGTTACTTTAGCTTTGTATATCTTATTTTAGCTTCATGTCTTTGTTTTAACTTTTAGTTTTTTTATTTAATTTTCCTGTGTGATGTTATTTTGAGCTTAGCATATCTGCAGTTGTGTTTCTTGTTCATAGTGTTTTTCTACTTTGACTGCATTCTCGTCAAATGTAGCCTGGTTCAGTTTGGCTCAGTTCAGCCTGTGTTTGTCGTCCTCTCAGGCTGAGCGGTCTTTCTCCCTTCATGGGTGACAATGACAATGAGACTCTGTCCAACGTCACCTCGGCCTCCTGGGACTTTGAGGACGAGGCCTTCGACGAAATCTCCGAAAACGGCAAAGACTTCATCACCAACCTGCTGAAGAAAGACATGAAGTACGAAAACAGTCTTACTCACGTGTCTTCAGCCTGCTAGCATGCTACTGGGCTATTAGCAAGCCAGCTAGCTTAGGGGGCAATATTGTTACTGGTTAACACAACATGGTTAACAGTATGTTTAATTTGTATTTATTGTTCAAGGACTAAACACTAAAACCAAAACAAGGAGTCACTAAGAAGCTTCGAGCTCCACCGATGCATTTTATGCTCATGGACGTTTGACAACAAGCGGAATCTGTTAAAATAACATGTTTTCATTCAGTACTTCTGTATTATTTATTCATTTTTTTACGTAGACAATGAACTGGCTCTGAATGAATAATGAAATGGTAGTCCAGTTTCCTGAAACACAACAGGGATGTCTCTGGTCCGGTTCTGTCTGTTTAATGTCGAAAAGAGCAACATGCTTCGGTCTCTGTGTGAAAGAAACTTGATATGAAACCTGACTGACTGTGTGTGTGTGTGTGTGTGTGTGTGTGTGTGTGTGTGTGTGTGTCAGGGCTCGGCTGACCTGTGCTCAGTGTTTTGAACACACCTGGCTGAAGCAGGACACCAACACCATGAAGACCAAGAAGCTCTCCAAGGAGAGGATGAAGAAGTACATCCTGAGGAGAAAATGGCAGGTAAACAACAACAACAACGAGAACATGACTCAGCAGAACACGTTATACTCTCAGAAAAAACAAAAGAATTCAAATCTGATGGTTCAGGAAAACAGACAACAAACCCTCCACAGAGCAAGTTATATTTAAGTCCAAAGGTGAAAATGAGGGATGTTATCACATTATTGTTACCGCACTATTCACAAGAACCAACTCACTGTCAAAACACACCTGTCATCCATCATGGCTGACAGTACAGGAAGTGATCTTGTGACTGTTTCTTCTTCTGTGGCAGAAAACAGTACAGGAAGTATAGGACATACAGGATGTACAGGACGTACATAGAAAGTACGGGATGTACAGGACATACAGGAAGTATAGAAAGTACAGGAAGTACAGGACATACAGGAAGTATAGAAAGTACAGGACATACAGGAAGTACAGGACATACAGGATGTACAGGAAGTATAGAAAGTAGAACCAACTCACTGTCAAAACACACCTGTCATCCATCATGGCTGACAGTACAGGAAGTGATCTTGTGACTGTTTCTTCTTCTGTGGCAGAAAACAGTACAGGAAGTATAGGACATACAGGATGTACAGGACGTACATAGAAAGTACGGGATGTACAGGACATACAGGAAGTATAGAAAGTACAGGAAGTACAGGACATACAGGAAGTATAGAAAGTACAGGACATACAGGAAGTACAGGACATACAGGATGTACAGGAAGTATAGAAAGTAGAACCAACTCACTGTCAAAACACACCTGTCATCCATCATGGCTGACAGTACAGGAAGTGATCTTGTGACTGTTTCTTCTTCTGTGGCAGAAAACGGGCCACGCTGTTCGAGCCATCGGCAGACTGTCGTCCATGGCCATGATGGCCGGAGTCAGCGCCAAGAAGGGCTCGCCCACCGAAGGTACGAACAAGCAGAAGAGAACAGAAACGCGTTCTACTGTTGCAGTGTGTTCAGTCTGTACGTGTTCACATGGTGATGATGATGATGATGATACACTGAGAGCAGGCTGCTTGGAGTCTGTCTGTAGTTGAGGAAATGAAATATCCGGGTGTGTGAGAACGTCAGCATGAGGAATTAAAGGGAAACGTATTATTTAATTTAAACATTTAAATTTCTGTTATTACAGTCATTAGTAAATTAGAAGAAACAGTGCTACGACCCAAATCTGTATTATTGATTGATTGTATTACTATTCTGTTTTTACTGCGTGTGTGTGTGTTCAGAGGATAACCAGTTCCTGGAGTGTTTGGAGTACGAGCAGAAGACGGAGTGTAAGCCAACTTTCAGCTCAGTCATCAAAGACGTGGAGGTGGTGGAGGGCAGCGCCGCTCGCTTCGACTGCAAGATCGAAGGTACGAGAGCTGAGAGGAAAGTACAGGACGTACAGGAAGTATAGAAAGTACAGGAAGTACAGGACATATAGAAAGTACAGGATGTACAGGAAGTACAGGACATACAGGATGCACAGGAAGTATAGAAAGTACGGGAAGTACAGGACATACAGGAAGTACAGGACATACAGGATGTACAGGAAGTATGGAAAGTACAGGAAGTACAGGACATACAGGAAGTATAGAAAGTACAGGAAGTATAGAAAGTACAGGACGTACAGGAAGTACAGGACGTACAGAAAGTACAGGAAGTACAGGACATATAGAAAGTACAGGAAGTATAGAAAGTACAGGACGTACAGGAAGTACAGGACATACAGGAAGTACAGGACATACAGGAAGTATAGAAAGTACGGGAAGTACAGGACATACAGGAAGTATAGAAAGTACAGGACATACAGGAAGTATAGAAAGTACAGGAAGTATAGAAAGTACAGGAAGTATAGGAAGTACAGGACGTACAGGAAGTACAGGACGTACAGAAAGTACAGGAAGTACAGGACATATAGAAAGTACAGGAAGTATAGAAAGTACAGGACGTACAGGAAGTACAGGACATACAGGAAGTACAGGACATACAGGAAGTATAGAAAGTACGGGAAGTACAGGACATACAGGAAGTATAGAAAGTACAGGACATACAGGAAGTATAGAAAGTACAGGAAGTATAGGATGTACAGGAAGTATAGAAAGTACAGGAAGTACAGGACATACAGGAAGTATAGAAAGTACAGGAAGTACAGGACATACAGGAAGTACAGGACGTACAGAAAGTACAGGAAGTACAGGACATATAGAAAGTACAGGAAGTATAGAAAGTACGGGAAGTACAGGACATACAGGAAGTACAGGACATACAGGATGTACAGGAAGTATGGAAAGTACAGGATGTACAGGAAGTACAGGAAGTATAGAAAGTACAGGAAGTACAGGACATACAGGAAGTATAGGAAGTACAGGACATACAGGAAGTATACAAAGTACAGGAAGTATAGGACATACAGGATGTACAGGAAGTATAGAAAGTACAGGACGTACAGGACAAACAGGATGTACAGGAAGTATAGAAAGTACAGGAAGTAAAGGACATACAGGATGTACAAGAAGTATAGACAGTACAGGAAGTATAGAAAGTACAGGATGTACAGTACAAACAGGATGTACAGGAAGTATAGAAAGTACAGGAAGTAAAGGACATACAGGAAGTACAGGACATACAGGATGTACAGGAAGTATAGAAAGTACAGGGCATACAGGAAGAACAGGACATATAGGACGTACAGGAAGTATAGAAAGTACAGGACGTACAGGACAAACAGGACGTACAGGAAGTATAGAAAGTACAGGAAGTAAAGGACATACAGGAAGTACAGGAAGTATAGAAAGTACAGGGCATACAGGAAGTACAGGAAGTATTTAAGAAAGCCTTTTGACGAAAGAAATGATCAACACAAGGTTCACTTCCAGAACTTTCCAGGTTGTCAGTTGTCATGGAGACGGTGTAGTTGTCTAAATATTGATTTTGAGTCACATGATTACAGATGGTTGTATATTTTCACTCACTAAATAATTCCAGATTTTTTAATTCCACATTGTGATGTGGTTGAAAGCTCTGGAAGAAGCTCTTTAGTGGACCATGAATTGAGATTTTCTTCTGTCAAACAAAAAAGTCAAGAATGAACTTTCATGAGTTTGAAGATCTCTGAGAAGAAAGACGGATATTTAGAGACAGTCTGAACTGTAGCCGTGTGCGTCTGTGTCTCCAGGTTACCCGGACCCAGAGGTGGTGTGGTACAAAGACGACCAGCCGATCAAAGAGACCCGACACTTTCAGATCGACTACGACGAAGACGGAAACTGCAGTCTGGTCATTTCAGAGGTCGGGGGTCAACTGAACATTCAGTAACTGGGTTGCTTATGTCTCGCCTCAAATTTGTTCAGAAACAGATTTTGGTGACTGCTGAGGTGAAATAAGTGAAAGTTTATGTAACATTAATGACAATCCACTGCCAGCACTTTGCATTGTGGGACACAGTATGCGAAGTAGACTGGTCCGATCCAGGTGTTTTTGACATACTGCATATTTAGCTGTTGTTTGTATACTGCATACTACATACTACATTTGACTAAATCAGTACGTACTGCTAGTATAGTAGGCGGTTTGAATACACCCAAAAACTGTATATAAAGATGGACGACAGGACAGCTCCCCAAAGTGAAGCCAAAACGTCTCGATCGCCCCCTGGTGGCTGGCTGCAGTATAGGTCATAAGCCTCCATGTTAGCAGCTGGGCCAAACTAAAAAATCAAAGTACCCATCAAATACATTTTTTCCAAAGATGGTTTCTGTCATTTCAGGTAGTTCTTATCAGCTGATGTTTGTTCAAACGTTTTTATGATCAGTTTGGTTTTAATTAGTTATTTGATGCTATAAAAACGGGGTGAGACGTCATGATTGACAGCTATGATTGATTGTGGTGTGCTCGTGATTGGGTCGGCCATCTTTATATACAGTCTATGGGTTCAGACCGGGTCTGACCTTGAGAAAGGTCTATGGAGTTTTTAATGTCGGCCATTTTTCGTCTCCTAGCAGGACGTGTCACACAGCAGCTCTGAGACAGCATAACACAGGTGTTACTAATGACATTAACCATGTTTCCATACCTGCAGGTGTCGGGTGACGATGATGCCAAATACACGGTGAAGGCGGTCAACAGTCTGGGGGAGGCAACCTGCACTGCCGAGCTGCTGGTGGAGGTGATGGCTGGAGAGGAAGAAGAGGAGGAGGAGGAAGAGGAGGAATAAAGCAGTGTTGGTCTGGACTCCCACAGGAAAAGGAGGTGGTGCTCCTCTTCAGCCTGTCAGACCTGAGCAGGACAAACTTACCCACAGATAACAGATTGTGTTGCTATTGGAGGAGCAGGTGGGCGGGGCTTGTGATGAGCATAGACCATTATTTAAAAAAACAGTATCCAGTCCTCAGTCCAACCTCGTTTTCTTTATTCATGACAGAAACTTAATCTCCTTTAGTGAGTCCTTTAGTCTTACCTGTATCATGCTGTGTGCTAAGCCCTGCCCACCTGACGCCCCAGAACACACAGAAGCCCCGCCCCTCTCAGGCTAGCATTTATTCATTACTGTGTTTCCTCTTGGAGTTTATTTCATTGCTCTATCTTAAAGACGTATAATTGAAACAGGACACTTGGGTTCTCTGTCCATTCTTAGATAATATTTGAATATCTAAAGATCAGAAGCTGTTGTTTGTTTATCTCCAGAGGGAGCTTCAACATGCTAACCACAGCTCCCATTATATTTTATACAGCAGTACAATGTCTAAGAAGTGTTGGAGTTGTCGTTATTGAATGCTAATAAAATAAACATTGTTGTATCTCCGAATTATGATCTGGACAAAAAACTCCCAGCATCACGTCTCAGCTCTTTATGAGGAAATACATTGATGAAGAGCTGCTAGTAGGACACATGCTAGTCCTGAAGTACAATCTAATGCTAATGAAATATGACTATAACAAATAACATTCAGCTACAGCTCCCAGGGCCCCTCCACCAAAGACTCATGGGAGCTGTAGTTGTTGTTGTTGTTGTTGCAGGGACTCTCTGTATGACTAAACCATGAAACATGTACTGTATGTGAACCAGACCTACTCCCTGTGGGAGTCCAGGTGAGGAAGGAGATGGTATGGTGGAAGCAGTGAAGAGGAAGGATGATGAAGGCAGAGATGAACAGAGCTTTATATTCACAGAGTTGGGTCACCTAACAATAAAGTGGCTCCCTGTGAGAAGAGTTAAAAAGCTCCAGGTAGCTAACAACTCCAGACATCAAGCAAAAAGACATCTAGAAGTCGTTTAGCATGTTAGCACTGCAGCTAACGGTGTGGTGAAGACAAGAGGGATGAAAATGACATGTATCACCTAAAGATGATCCAGATTTTACTGATAAACTCATCATCCTGATACTGCTGGGTATTAAACCTCACTAGAACTCATTTCAGACAGCTAACTAATGTCACCCTTACTAATGTTGCCACCAGGTGCCTTAATGCTAATGTGACCCAACTGTGTCAATGTAAGGCTCGGGGTGAGAACCAGAATGATGACAGTGATGAAGATAAATTATATAACGATAACCCATTTTTTAGTCTATAATCTAGCTGCTCCCCGTTTGCATCTGATGTGTTCAGCTGAGAAATGTTGAATGTCAGTTTGGTTCTTCTGTTTGAGCACTTTTCTTTCCGTCTTGTTTGTATTTTTGACTTCGACAGCAGTTTTACTCTAAAACCATCTTCAAGCTAACGTCACCTCCGCCTTACGTTGTTAGCCTTAAAGCAACACGCTGAGTTTTAATGACAGTCTGGGTGATACAAAGTTTCTCTACCAGACATTTGTCATGTTGTGGGACAAAATAAGTCATTTTCCTTTTGGCTGCCTTAAAAGAAGTTTGTTAGCACTGAAAGATGTTCTCCCTAATTTTGTTAAAATGCCCCTAAAAGTCCCAGAATGGGCTTTTGAAAGTAAACACAGTCCACAGGTGAGTTTTGGGAGGACATTTTGAGGATTTACGATGTCATGTCTCTTAAACTCCGTATGGAGGCAAAACTGCAGTTAATGAATATTAGTCATTTGTACGGAAGCACACTGTCTTCACATTGTTCAAAATTTTCTCATAATTATGACGTTATGTATCTTGTAAATATGACTTGGCGTCTCATAGTTAGAAGATAAAACCCCCATAATTACAACATCTTATCCCTTCTGTACTTCATAATTTCAAGATGTTTATCTCATAATTAGATTGTATCTCGCAAAGCTGACATACGATCCCGTAATTATGAGATACTTCTCTCGTACTTATGACTTAGCATCGTTAGCATCGCATTCGTTTTCATACAGATCTTTTCATTTTATAATTACAAGATAGAGATCTCTTAAATATGAGACATTGCACAAATCAGTGCAAATGAAATATTTCTGCAAATGTCACTATTTACAGTTTGTTGTTCTGTAATATTGAATATCACGTGAGGAAGGAAAACCTTTCTAACATGTCACTTTGTGAGTCAGAAGAACATCGTGGTTTTTTCTCTGTGAACCTTCAACACAACAAGTGATTAGAAATGTTCGATGATTTGGTTCAAAGTGATCGTCTCCGTCTAGTTTTCTGAAAACACTATAAATGTTTGAAGTTAAAATCCCTCCAACAGCAGCTTTAGTAACAGGACCTGTATCCCCTCAGTGAGTCTGGTGGAACCCGGATGTGATTTGAGTTCACGTGTTCACGCTGATGTCGAAGTCGTCGTTTTTTTGCCACATTCCAGCTGTTTGTTTGTGCTTTAAACATTTATTTAAAGGCTTTAAGGGGCTGATTCAGTTTTCAACCAGAAACCAAAGAGACTTCTTTAAACTTCACAGGCGTGTTTGTGTGTGATCTGCATTACCCCATGTTGCTGTTGAAACCTGTTTGTGTGTTTGGTGGTTGTTTGTTTTTAAGAATGTTTTATTTTTAGACTTATTTAATGCACAGATTCATTATTATAATATCATCATTTGAGCATCCGTCTTCTTGGAGATCTTCTCGTCAGCACTTAATTTGTCACAATTAACCCCCCCCCTCTCACTAAACCAAGCAGTGGACTCACTCCTAGACTGATTTGCTTTTGTATTAGATGTATGTAGATTATATTTCTCTAATTTTTATAAATATATATCAGTTTGATGAACTGCAGATGACATGTATGAGAACACTACGACTGTAGTTACTCACAGATACCAAATAAATTTATCACAAAACTAAAGAGCTGCTGTGGCGTGTGATGTCCCGACGTCATGAACCTGTCGTGTTTACCTTTGAGCCTGATTTGATATTGATATTCAATCAGCAAATATTCGTTTTTAAAGGCACACATTTTTGATAAGACTCCTTGGAGTGTTTTTCTTAAAGAATAGTGACTCAGATCTGCAGCCAACATTTACTGTTTGTGATGGAAGTCTGTTGCTGCCAATATTAAAATCAAACCTGTTAAAGAAGACAACAACTTCTGCCGTCTGTTAGGTCAGACCTTAACAGACTCAAACCCTGGGACGGTGTCAGGCCACTACTCAGTGTGAACGGCTCCAGAGAATCCAGAGTCCAGCTGCACCCCCACAACGTCACTGGCCTTGCGCGGATCAGTTCATTGAGTCTGTTGGAGTCCGCCACCCTCAGCCTGCTGCCCCAGCATGCAACAGCATAGAGGATAGCACTGGCCACCACAGACTCATAGAACATCCTCAGCATAGTCCGGCAGATGTTGAAGGATCTCAGCCGCCTCAGAAAATAGAGACGGCTCTGGCCCTTCCTGTAGAGAGCATTAGTGTTCTTTACCCAGTCCAGTTTATTGTCTATGTGAACTCCCAGGTACTTGTAGTCCTCTACAATGTCCACACTGACCCCCTGGATGGAAACAGGGGTCATCGGCGCCTTGGTCCTCCTCAGATCAACAGTCAGTTCCTTTGTCTTTGTCACGTTGAGCTGCAGGTGGTTCTGCTCGCACCATGTGACAAAGTTCTCCACAGCAGCCCTGTACTCCTCCTCATCACCTTTGCTGATACATCCAACTATCGCTGAGTCGTCAGAAAACTTCTGAAGATGGCAGGTCTCAGTGCAGTAGCTGAAGTCCGTGGTGTAGGCGGTGAAGAGGAAGGGAGAGAGGACAGTCCCCTGCGGGGCCCCGGTGTTGCTGACCACTCTGTCTGACACACAGTGTTGTAAGCGCACATACTGTGGTCTGCCAGTCAGGTGACAATCCAGGACATGAGGGGGGCATCCACCTGCAACTCCGCCAGTTTCTCACCCAGTAGAGCCGGGCGGATGGTGTTGAACGCACTGGAGAAGTCAAAAAACATGACTCTCACAGTGCTCGCCGGCTTATCCAGGTGGGCGTAGACGCGGTTGAGCAGGTAGATCAGCATCCTCCACTCCAAGTCGGGGCTGATAGGCGAACTGAAGGGGGTCCTTGTGTGTCTCGACCATGGGCCGGAGCTGCTGTCATGGGAACAGCTCTTATTACAGAAGCAAAGTCTCTGTGTTAGACTCTTTTTTTCTTCGTCATTAAACACAGCTGTAACAAAGATCACCCCCCTTCAACCCAGTTCTCTATCTATATTGTATATATTCTTACAGTAATATTACCATTGTTACCCAAACGATATCTTTATGTGGTGAAACATTGTGAACTTAACAAACTTGACTTCCAAGACAGTGTGTGACTCTGGAGTTACACCCCATCAGGAATATATTATTACTTAAATATGTGTAAAGATATATAAGTATATGTAAGTAATACTATCCAAATATATTTCCATAATGATTCCAGGAGTTCCAAACAGTTTTTAAGCCATTTGATCTGAGAGATTTCTGCTCTCTCCAGACTGAGTTTGAAGATGGTGGTTTTCTTAAAATCCTGTAAGTGAAAATTGTCAGGTGATGATGTCACAGATATGCTAATTAACATGATATGCTAATTAATCCAGTGAATTTCCACTGAAAACTGATAAATAACTGCATATTGATTATTGAAGTGATATAATCCCATCAGTTCTGTCACAGCAGCCTGACACTCTGCTGACATGCAGGCGTTTGTGTTTGTGTTTGTGTTTGTGTTGACGGACAGCTGGCCAGAGTCAGGTGAGTTAACGAGGTCACCTGAGAGCAGCTCCTTAATCAGCTCTCATTAAGACCCACTGGTCCTCAGAGTCCGTCTGTCCTCTCAGGACAAACTGCAGCTTGTTACACAACATTACATCATCCACATGTTGTTTGTTAAAGCTGATGACCTCTGACCTCTGACACCCAGGTAACCGCTCAGTCAGCGGCCACAGCTGAGGGCCACACAGTTACAGGCTGAACCAGGACGTGTTTAATTCACGAAGGATTACAAAATATCTGTAACACACAGATAGATCTGCAGCAGGACTGTACTTAAATACAGTTTTAAGGTACTTGTACTTTACTTGAGTCTTTCTACTTCTACTGCACATCCTTTTCACAGCTGCAGTTACTTTACAAAATACAACATATGAAGAGTTTATGAAATATGATGTTTTGTTATATATAACAGTTTATACAAGTCCAGCTGAAACGATCAGTCCATTAATCGATTAGTCGATTGACAGAAAGCTGATTGATGGTTGACGTCATTTTTCCTGTAAAAACATTTGATGGTTCCACA
Source organism: Enoplosus armatus (assembly GCF_043641665.1). NCBI lineage: Eukaryota > Metazoa > Chordata > Actinopteri > Centrarchiformes > Enoplosidae > Enoplosus > Enoplosus armatus. Next base: position 24,848,093 of record NC_092190.1, on the reverse strand, counting down.
GTGAACTAATAATCATTAGCTGATAGTTCAGAATGAGCTCCACTTCGACCAACTCCAACAGTAACATCCTGCTTCACATTAATGATGAGGAATAATCCTCTAATGACAGAATATATAGTATTTGTACTGTGTAGTATTAGTACTTTTACTCAACCCGAAAATGTCTCACTTACAGTCTCTAAAAATGAGACTCAAACTTGGTTCATGAAATTTCTAGAATTAAAGTAAAAGTGGAGATAATAAATGAATGTTTCTACTAACAGAGCTGTGTGTGTGTGTATCACTGCCTGATATATATTATTATTATTATTATTATTATTATTATTAATAAAACCCATCAGTGAGCCTCACTGTTGTTTCCTTCATCACCATGAACACACACACTGTAGTTTATCTGGACTCAGTCCCACACACACCGTCCTGCTGCCACAAACACTCACACACACGTGGCTTCATCCGCCGCTGAAAATAGTCCCCAATAGATGCACTATTTCCTGCTGTTAGTTTGATGAAAACTACATCGAGCAGCTGTTTGAGGGAATGACTGAGCCGATTTACATCTTCAGCAGGAACCAATGGGCTGTGAGCTGAGAGCCACAGACAGGAAGTCAGACAGGACTGACAGGTTGGTGGTTATTAGTGCCATATTATTAGTGGAGTGTTATTAGTGACGCTTCTCTTTGAATTCACACTCTGAACTATTGACGGTCCTCTCAACAGACAGGTTGTCCTGTGATGTTGTTTTGTACATTTTACTCAGTAAAACTCTTTCATATAATTAAAATCCGTTAAGTGATTCAACACCCGGTGTATCTCTAAGCCTGATTAATGAATAAATATCATTAACTTGCACCTGAAATGTTTCCAATAAACAAAACCAAAATCTCCTAAAACTGTCTCTTAATGAATTTGTCCAATGAGTGCATGAATGAAATGATGGCGTTCGTGTTATTTTACGTGTCTTCCTGAGTTAAAGGACGTGTTCTGATGTGGACGTGTCCTCTGACGTGTTTAATGAGCTCCACTGAGGACGAAGGCTGTCTGATAAAAACAGTGACAGGAAACAGACGGACAGTTTGTCTTCAGTCTGTCTCTCGCTGATGATCAACTCATGCGTTTTCTATATGTTTTATACATGTTTTACATATGTTTTATACATGTTTTCTATAATGATGTCACTGCGTCTTTAAACTGGTGCATTCTGACTGATTGAACTTGATTAGTCAGTCAGTGGCAGTTTCTTCTTCTCTGGATGTTTTCTTGTTGTTCTTGTTGTTTTCTGTCCCCTCATGAGGTCAGCAGAGTCTAACGTGACCTCAGTGACGTCACTGACCCTGGACGGTCTCGTGCCGCTGTCTGACCACAGTTTGCTCTTCTTCTTCTTGTTTTTTGCAGTGTATGTCTTCGTGTTGTTCAGTGACTCTCTGGTGGTTTATCTCATCTGTTCTCAGCGAAGCCTTCGTCGGCCGATGTTCGCCTTCGTGGCGGCGGTTCTGCTGAACTCTCTTGCCGCCAGCACGGCGGTTTATCCCAAAGTTCTGTCCGAGCTGCTGTCGCGCCGCGGCTTCGTGCAGGTGTCCCGCTCGGTGTGTCTGTGTCAGGCCTTCGTGCTGTACTCTCTGGGAGGCTCCAGCTTCATGCTGCTGTCGGCCATGGCCTTGGACCGCTACCTGTCCATCTGCCGCCCGCTGCGCTATGCCGCGCTGGTGTCTCCTGCCGCTGTAGCGGCGCTGCTGCTGCTCTGCTGGCTGCTGCCCGCCGCCCTGGTGGGCGGCGCGGTGCTGCTGGCCAGCCGCCTGCCGCTCTGCCGCTGGCGTCTCAACAGAATCTACTGCGACGTCTACAGCTTCGTCAGCCTGAGCTGCGGCGGCGGCGGCGGCGCGGTGCTGCTGAGCGAAGTGTACGGACTGCTGTGCTCCGCGGCCACCGTCTTCCTGCCCGCCGCCTTCGTGCTCTTCTCCTACGGCAGGATCCTCTCCATCTGTCTGCGCCGCTCGCGGGCCTTCAGCAGCAAAGCGCTGCACACCTGTCTGCCTCACCTGCTGGTCTTCTTAAACTATTCGCTCAGCACCGCCTTCGAGCTGCTGCACCGCCGGCTGCAGGCCGAGAGCGAACCGGCCGCGTCCATCGTCACCTCCGTGCTGGTGGTGGTGGTCCCGACCGTGCTGAACCCGGTGGTCTACGGACTGAAGATGAAGGAGATCTTCAGACACGTGAAGCGGCTGCTGAGCTGCCGGAGAATCGATGAGTCCTGAACATGAGAACGTGCTCATGGACAAAATAAGAAAGAAGCATTTCTGTTTTTCATTCTGAACTCTTTCAGGCAGAAGTGATCAAACAGTGTTACATGTTCATATAATAATTCAATATAAACAATAACATGATGTAAATGCAAATGATTTCATAATGTGCAGATGATGAAAACATCGTTAAAATCAAATTAAACACAATCTCTTCAAATGAACATCAGTATTAATGAATCATGTTTGAGAAAAGTTAGAAGGTTTCTCTAATTAAATGTGTAGAAACAAGTGACTGTAAATGTTTGACGCTTAAAACGAAAATAGAAAAAAATAAAATGAAATAAATGAATCTCGTGCAGGTAGATGACAGAGAAACAGCTGGAAGGACACTGCAGGAGGAATGGTATTGTTTTTATTATTAAATATATGTTTCCATATATCAGCTTTTATGTCATATGAAAATATAACAATGTAATGAGCAGCAATAGTAACGATGTAAAATACTGGTATAAATGAATTCAATATAAAACATGAACATTTTATTATCTTTGGTTGTGACTGAAACATTGGAAAGACAAATAAATAAATAAATACAGAAACATGAGCTCGGCCGTTTATTGTCTCTTTTCTTGTTAATATAACATGAATGTGGTTTTACTCTCATTAACTTACAATAAATACTGACTGCCTCAGTTTAACAGAATGTCCCGAGTCAGTCTGGAGGATCTGGATCCAGGAGGGTTTTGATCCGCTCCACATCCTTTGTTTGCTGTAAGTAAAGCAGCTTCAGCCGTACTACTCAACGAGTACTTTTACTTTTGACACTTTACATTTTGCTGATAATACTTAGGTACTTTCACTGAGGTACAATTGAAATGCAGTACATTTCCGTGTACTGGATTATTTTGTCGCTTCTTTGACTGAATATTGAGAACATGTTTTCTGGTGGAGCTGTTGTTGCAGTTTGTCAGCAGGGGGCGCTGTCAGCTGACACGCGACTGGAAATCACGATCTGAGCATGCGCGTTGAATCAGCTGTGGTGACAGTTTCGTTGAAGGAGTAAAAAAGTGAAACTCGAAGCTGATTTTTGTTTTGCGGTTTGTCTCCGTTAAACCGCGATGGCCGGCACCGCGCTGAAGAGACTCATGGCCGAGTATAAACGTGAGTGAACCAAACCAGCCGCGTCGTAACACCGCCTTCAGCCAATGGGAGAACCTGTAAAGTTAGCAAACAGGCTAAGCTAATAGTCCCGTGAGAGCCCGTAATCCTCCTGCACCAATTTCCATTAAAGAATCTGCTGGTTTAGTGTTTCTCTGCTCCTCTGCAGTGTCGCTCATGTATTGCAACATAGATCGAAAAGTATGGTAAAAATGTAATTTGAATTATATCATTTTGACTCACTCAGTAGCATTCACCGCGGTAACATATCACATTATGTAATTTGTTTGTGTAGCTCGTCAGCGCTCTCTAGAATGTTCGTAGACGGTAATGATGTAATTTTGAAAATAGGCGATCTCTTTCCGATACTAAGCTTAATTTACCATAAACAGTCTACAGTACAGTCATTGTTTGTATACCGAAATAAAGATTAGATTTCATTACGGGTTAGGAAACCCTAGTTCTACACAGCGACAATATTTATTATTTGTTACACTCTGATACTCTTTATTTTCTTTGTTTTTTGAATGGAGTTTGGTGTACCTGAAGTATACCGGGGCTAGCCTTGCCTACGAGGTTAGCTTGGAGGATTAGCCTCAATATTAGATTAATATTTAACTGTTTTAACAGATTAGTATTGATATAACCATAATTAGGTTGAGGTTATGATGATACGTGTTTGTTCACCGAGAATGTGCTGAAATGTGGTGTTCGTTGTGCTGTTAGCTAGTCAGTGTTAGCATGTTAGCAGCTGTTACGCCCACCACTGTAGTTTTTACTGTTGCATGTTAGAACAGATGTCCGAGGTCACAGCCTGACTCCACCTTGTGTTCTGTGTTTCAGAGCTGACCCTGAACCCACCGGAGGGGATCGTTGCAGGTGAGACTGTCTGATACTTTAACATGAGGATGCGTTCAGCTGAGTCCTGATTGAAGCTTCAGCTAATACTTGTTTTCATGCTTAATGAATTTGATGATTATCTTCTCCATTAATCAATTAATTATTTCATCTATAAAGTGCTGTCACAGTTTCCTGAAGCCCAGTGGCCTGTTAGTCTAAAAAGATTTTAAGTTTAATCCGGAATTTAGAACATTTATGTGTGAAAAATGACATACGTGATAATTCATTAACTGAATAGTTGCTGATTATTTCTTTTGGATCTATTAATTGATTAATCCACTAAATATTGCTGCCGTACTCATAATGTGATCTCAGAGATGTTCATGCCGCAGTTAGTCTGTTCAGACTTGAGGCTTCACTTTGCTGCTGAGACGTGAACAGGTGACATCAGTAAAACAGCTGGACGGGTCATATGATCACAAGCGTAGTAAACAAACCCACAGTTTAAGCCAGTGATCCTAACTAAAGGACCGTCCCAGTAACTGAGAGCTAACCAGAGGACCGTCCCAGTAACTGAGAGCTAACTAAAGGACCATCCCAGTAACTGAGAGCTAACTAAAGGACCATCCCAGTAACTGAGAGCTAACCAGAGGACCGTCCCAGTAACTGAGAGCTAACTAAAGGACCGTCCCAGTAACTGAGAGCTAACCAGAGGACCGTCCCAGTAACTGAGAGCTAACTAAAGGACCATCCCAGTAACTGAGAGCTAACTAAAGGACCGTCCCAGTAACTGAGAGCTAACCAGAGGACCGTCCCAGTAACTGAGAGCTAACCAGAGGACCGTCCCAGTAACTGAGAGCTAACCAGAGGACCGTCCCAGTAACTGAGAGCTAACGAGAGGACCGTCCCAGTAACTGAGAGCTAACTAAAGGACTGTCCCAGTAACTGAGAGCTAACTAAAGGACTGTCCCAGTAACACTTGAATGAGCGGCGTGTCTCAGGTGTCACAGGTGTCTCAGGTGCGTCTGCAGCGCGTGTCATCTATTCGGAGAGACAGGGAGAATGATCTGTTGACAGTCGTATTGACGCCATGCGTGCAACATCACACACATTTCACTGTATCTGTAGAATACGTCACAGACGTAAAAAAATCAAACTTTTGTTTTTAACTCGCACACCTCTTAACCCTTTTCTGTCGAAACCAAAGAAGAAATCAATTCATAACGAAATGATATGACACATTCTGTTACTGATGGCCATTATCAAAGGCAGAGTCAGTGTGGACAGCGCTGTCTGTGTGACGTCAGGAGGGGCTTTAACATGTGGCAGGCAGGGATTGGGCAGCGGAGCGGCAGGTCCTGAAGGCACAGGCCAATCAGAGGAGCAGGTGAAGGGGAAGGTGAGCCGGAGTCTGAATCCGTGGACCAATAAGCAGCGTGTGTTTGTTTTGTGCAGGTCCAGCCAATGAGGAGAACTTCTTTGAATGGGAGGCTCTCATCATGTGAGTACACAGTTAATACATGAAGGAGGTGTTTGGTCCAGTTTCAGATCGTCACTATGGTAACAAACATGTGATCAGGCAGAACAACTTGTAAACATGATGAGTCACACTGATTGTCTGCCAGCTGTCAGTGACCTCCAGACTCCATTCAGAAAAACAACGATTGTAGGTTAGGAAGGAAATATCATTTTACTTGTTAAAATAATCTGATGGAAACTATCTGAACAGTTTCTGTTGGAGAGCTGTGGATGAACTCTTCTGTTGTTCTGGTTTCTACCTCAGTATCCTGATGTGACTGTGTGACGTCACCTGCAGAACAAGTCAACGGAACAGAAAATAACATAAAATATCATATTTTCTTGAAAACAACAGGCAGCCAGCGTCCAGCAGTGAGCACGAGGCTGCAGCTCATTGTCCTCTGTTACACTATTGATCCTGCTGTCATATTATCAGCTTCAACTTTAGACACTGTGACACTTCATCCGTCAGTTGTTCATTTTTAACATTAATATATTTGTAGTGTATATTCCCAGCTGCTGGTGTGATGGTGGATGTGACCAGCAGGTGTCGCTGCTCCGTCACTCACAGATCTGACACACAAAGAGCTCAACAGGACTAAATCTTTAACTAAAGATCATTTCAGTGATGTTGAATCAAAGATCTCATTTTGTATCTGACATTATGTTCAGCTTCTTAAAGTCCCCCCACGTCCTCCTCCTGTTCTTCTTGGTCCTACAGTCGGATGTTTGACACAGACGTCTGTTTTCGAGCGGCCTACAAGCGTGATGTGTGACATCACAAATATGGTTCAATATTTAGCTTATACAAGTGTGATGTGGAAACATGAAGCCTCCAGCACACACACACTGAGGATGGACTTCACAGTGAAGGAGGAGACATCTTGAGTCCAGCAGGAAAACTTATGCTTCTAGATTTTGGATATTTAATGAAGTCATTTCCAGTCAGTTGAGAGAAGCTGCAGTGAACGTGATGTCAGTGAAGACAGCAGCTGGCTGTCTTCATCATTAGCTGTGATTGAGCCTGCGGTGGTGGTGGTTTTTGTTGTTGTTGTTGTTGTTGTTGGCGTGCCAGCAGCTTCAGTCTGCCCTTCAATTGAACCTGCAGCTCGTCCACATTCCTGCTCAGTCTGACATCACCGCCACCACATCCCATAATTACCTGAGACAGTCCTGAGATGTGACTCCCGTCAGATGCTCCAGAGTTACACGACTTTGATGTTTTATTTCTCTTTTATTTGCTCTGACAGTGACAACATCAGTAAAGTTAAGAGAAGACCAGATCCTTAAACCGATGGTTGAAATTAATGATAATAATTTGAGCTCTCTATTTTAATAATTGATCAATATCGTTTAAGTCATTTTTTGAGCAAAGATTACATCCTGTGGCGTCAGCGACTCCAATGTGAGCATTGGAACAGCAGCAGTGGATGGAAACAAGCAGCAAGTCACGTTTTTCTTTCATCATTTTCTGGAAATTTGGTTGAAATTTGAGCTCCATTTGGATGAAACTTAGATTTGTCTCTGATTGTTAGCCATGATGTGGAATGAGGTTCTGTCTTTTGGGCCGTTTTCCCCGAGAACCAAAGTTGATGTTTTGTCCTCATTTAATGAAGGAAATTTGTCAGGTGAAGCAGAGATGTAGAGTTTAGTGTCGTCTGCGTAGAAATGGAGATAGATTCCATGTTGATAACGGCAGCTTGTACAAATAGAGAAGACTGAAGCTTGTGGCACACTGCAGGAGAGAGTTCCTCTTACTGAGAAGAAGAAACAAACAAGTCTTGACCTGTTAAGAAAAGTTTTCAGGAGATCAGCTGATCCACTGCGGGTGGGTCAACAGATCTGATTCAGTCATTATTAGTGCTGCGACTGATGATTGTTTTCATTATCAGTTAATGAGTTGATTGATGATTGATGTCTTGTTTTGCCCGACCAACAGTCCAAAACCCATTCCACCCAGAGATTCAGTTTACTGAGAGAAAGCAGAGAAAAGCCGAAACTGGAAACAAATGGTTTTAATTAAACAATTATAAATCAATTTTAAAAATTGTTACCAAGTAATTTTCTGCCGATCGACTAATCGTTGCAGCTCTAATTTAGGTACTCTTTAATGTCCTCAAGTCAAATTCAGGTTGACCACCGCTGGGCGGTGCTTTAGTGTGACATTAATTACAGAGAGTTCGTCTGTATCTGGTTTCACACTGAACTGTTTCATCTGTCAAACAGACAAACTGTCTCAGACGGTGAACTCTGTGTTCAGGTATTTATATCAGTTTGTTTTGTTGGCTGGCTGATAAAACACCCGTCTCAGACTCTCTGCTGATTGGCCGAGCAGATAGCCAATGACTGTGGTTGTTTGTGTGGTCAGTCATCTGTTTAACTGATGGAGGAGGAGGAGGAGGAGGTGAAGCAGAGAGTCAGAAATAATATACAGATAGATGATAAAAGATCAGATCAGCTCAGGGAAGGAAGGTGGACTGTGAGCAGATATTCAAACCATCTGAAGTCTGATCATCACCAATCAGCTGCGAGATACTCGACACACCACGATGATAAAAATACACTCTGACACTGATCCAGTACTGACTCTGGAACCTCACTGGAGCACCTTGATTACATACAGATGAGCCATGAATGAAAGTAGAAAGAGAAAGATGTTGTTCTACCACGACCCTCCAGAGCACCTTCAGTTCTCCTCGTCTGTGGAGAGCATTAACATGTACTACCACCACCTAAAATACACTAAACGCCAAGTAGACCCTCCTCTGTGAACACAAGAACCTCCTAAAGGGCTGCTAAAATCTCCTAAAGTACAGCTAGGACCACCTAAAGGAACCCTAGACCCTCCTAAAGGACTGTTGGAGCCTCTGCGCTGACCACTAAAACCATCTGAACAACCTCTAGAACCAGCTCAGCGACCACTAGAACCTCCTAAAGGAACCCTAGAACCTGACTTTGAAAACCAGTGATTTATAACGCCGCCCTCTCGCGTCCTGTTTTCTGGCTGGTCAGTGTTTCAGATGAAGTTGTTCTGCGTTGTGTGAAGAGCTGGAAGAAGCTGACGCTGCTGTCTCTGTGTCTCAGGGGTCCTCAGGATACATGTTTTGAAGGTGGAGTGTTTCCGGCCGTCCTCAGTTTTCCCTCCGACTATCCTCTCAGTCCTCCTAAGATGAGGTTCACCTGCGACATGTTTCATCCCAACAGTAAGTCCACTCTTTTTTCATTTGTAAACAGGCAGAGAGACAGACAGGCAGGCAGAGAGACAGACAGGCAGACAGAGAGACAGACAGGCAGGCAGAGAGGCAGGTAGGCAGACAGAGAGAGAGACAGGCAGACAGAGAGAGAGACAGGCAGGCAGAGAGACAGACAGAGAGAGAGATAGGCTGGCAGGCAGACAGAGAGACAGACAGGCAGAGAGACAGACAGAGAGACAGGCAGGCAGGCAGGCAGAGAGGCTGGCAGGCAGACAGAGAGAGAGATAGGTTGGCAGGCAGACAGAGACAGACAGACAGGCAGGCAGAGAGACAGAGAGACAGAGAGAGAGATAGGCTGGCAGGCAGACAGAGACAGACAGACAGGCAGGCAGAGAGACAGAGAGAGAGAGAGATTGGCAGGCAGACAGAGAGACAGACAGACAGGCAGGCAGAGAGGCAGGTAGGCAGACAGAGAGAGAGACAGGCAGGCAGAGAGGCAGGTAGGCAGACAGAGAGAGAGACAGGCAGACAGAGAGAGAGACAGGCAGACAGAGAGACAGACAGGCAGGCAGAGAGACAGACAAGCAGGCAGAGAGACAGACAGAGAGAGAGATAGGCTGGCAGGCAGACAGAGAGACAGGCAGACAGACAGACAGACAGAGAGACAGACAGACAGGCAGGCAGAGAGACAGATGCCTGGTGGGAGCAAAAACAAGCAGAAGCAGTCATGTGACTGTGTGTGTTTAAACCCGTCATTTGACTTGTCAAGACCTGCTGCTGTTAGCATGTCGTTAGCATGCTGTCATTAGCGCTGTGATTAGTGGACTGCAGCCTGAGCGATGATGTCACAGCAGGGAGACGGTCTGAGCACGCTCCATACTGATTAGAGGAAAGGACACTCGCTGCTGACCCGTCATCATCATCATCATCATCAGCAGCAGCAGCAGCAGCACACACACACACACACACACACACACACACACACACACACACACACACACACACACACAGCAGCACAGCCCTGAGCTGAACTTCCTGCTGTAACTGTATCGTCTGATCCTCCATCAACAAACAGCAGCAGATAAAGATGAAACACATGAAGAAGAAAACATCATCATCACAGTGTCTACAGGTGTTATTCACCTCACTGAGACATGGATTATTATAAGTTTCATATCTTTGTAAAATAATTTGTGTTCCAGCACACATTCAGATGAAATGCTGAAACTTCGTCTCAGACTGAAGACGTTCCGACTTTTCTTTTATTTCCAGCCACAAATGTTTCCATGAGTTTCCGTCAGTGAAGCTGCAGCGCTGACAGCTGAGCGTGAAGCCCCAGCAGGAAACACTGATGGCTCCCTGATAACACCTTCGGATGTTTGATGGCTCACTGATAATCTCTGAGGACACACACAAACATTTGTTCTTCTGTAGATGTGAGGACTCATAGGCCGGATTAAATGTCTTCTTATGAACATGTCTTCTGAAACACTGTCTTCTTCTTCTTCTTTTAAAACAGTGTCTTGACTTAAAAAATGTCTCCAGTTTTAAAAATGTCCTCCTTTTGAACCTGATCTGTTCAGGACCTCCGCCGGTGGTTTGTGTCTGTTGTGACCGAACCTGAACTAAACAAACTGGTTCAAGTCAGATTGTACAGACTGATACTAACAAGTCCCTCCTCTTCGTCCTCCTTCTCCTCCTCCTCCTCCTGTAGTCTATCCGGACGGTCGGGTGTGTATCTCCATCCTCCACGCTCCAGGTGACGATCCGATGGGATATGAGAGCAGTGCAGAGAGGTGGAGTCCAGTCCAGAGTGTGGAGAAGATCCTGCTGTCTGTAGTCAGCATGTTAGCAGGTACCATCCACACTTCATTACGCTTCATTACGCTTCATTATATGGATGTAGAGCTCGACACATACTGGAGTGTATAAATACATGTATAATAAATACTATACTACTACAAAAATAAACATGTGAGACCAGTTTGATTCGTTCACAAAGAGTTTAGTTTTCAGATTAAACCAAATATGAACACTTATCTCTACAAGGATCCAGTCGTCCATAAACATGCACAATTCAATAACACTTCCTCAATTGTGCAGAAAGGTTTTTACGCTTGCTTGACGTGGTTTTTGTCTTGTTTCCTTGTTTCCTCCCTTGTTTCCTTGTTCCCTGCTGTTGTGTCCTTGTTTCCTCTCAGAGCCGAACGATGAAAGTGGAGCGAACGTCGACGCCTCTAAAATGTGGCGGGAGGACAGAGAGCAGTTCTACAAACTGGCCCAGAAGATCGTACGCAAGTCGCTGGGCCTGTAGAGATGATGTCATCACCCTGCGACAGCGCCCAGCACTCTGTGTTTGTGTTTACTTCAGAAACACTCCTCTTTCCTCCTCTGCTACCTTTGGATCAACATCTGTAGACTGAATGAAGATCTGAGCATCTTCCTCGTTACCATGGAAACCAATGAAACACACACACAGAGTGCCTGATGGACAGATCAATAAACTGATGGATGGACGAATGGAGGCCAATCAGACGTCACAGATTGGATCAATACACAGTCCAAATGTTTCGAAACTTCAAATCTACTAAAAGTCAACAGGAGAAGAAAACTGCTCTTTGATTCGTTAACAAGTGTCATGTGATCATTCTCACAGTGACATCATCATCACCTGTTCCACGCCAACGGCAGCAGCGAGAACAACATCAGCATGAATATTATTATTAATAATATAGTTAATATTAGTAATAGTATTGTTATCATAAATATTATTATTATTACTAATAATAACAATGTTAGTATTGATATTATTATTATTGATTATTATTATTCTGGAGGACTGAGTCAAACACGGATGTCAATCAACAGCAACAATCAATAGTCAAGGACATAAAAGGAGTACGCAGCATATATAGGTAATCAATAAAAACCAATAAGGAATAGAGAATGAAAACAGGAACACTGACGTGAGCAGATGAGATCAAGGTGTGACAGCAGGTGCACATCACATGACCGTCAGTGGCAACAGGAAGTACAGTAGGGTCAATTGAGCCTTTCACAATAAAGGTTGTGTTTGTCTGACTGAGGGAACTGAAGCACGGAACAGATTCAAGAGCTGCTCAGCTGAAACAGTCGGTGTGTTTTCACGAATCAAAGCAGATGAAACCATCTGAACTCTCTGTGACGTCGACGGGTCAGCTTCAGGTGGAACAGAAGCTCCTCGGCTTCTCTCAGCTGGACTTTATGCACTTTATGTCTTCCCAAAGGATCATCATCATCATCATCATCATCATCATCTGGAGGAGCTCAGAGGAGCAGCTCCGGCTGCTTTTAAGTTTGTTATATTTTTTTAAATGAAGCTGGATGTTCTTCGTCTGGTCGTTCTTTTAATTTGTCTGTTAATTTGAAAGTTCTTCATTAAAATCAACTGAGGGAAGAAAATCAGACGTGTGTGATTCATCTGCTGAGAGTCTGCAGGGTCTGCAGAGTCTGCAGGGGCTACAGGGTCTGCAGGGTCGGGATTTGAACCAGCGACCCCCCTCCTCTAAGTTCAGCTCCTCGGAGATGCTGGACTGTGAGATTAGAGGCTGCTGGTTCGACGCCCAGCCGGTAGTCTGTGATTAGCATCTGGCAGGAGCTGCTTCCTGCCGCTCCGCCTCGGTCTTTGTGTCCACTTCTGTTTTTACAACCTGAAAGGTGATCGAGCGTCAGGTGACTGAAAGACCTGAAGTCAGCAGAGGAAGTCCTGAAGGTCTGTGTCTGTCTCTCTCTCTGTCTGTCTCTGTCTGTCTGTCTGTCTCTGTCGGTCTCTCTGTCTCTGTCTGTCTCTCTCTCTCTGTCTGTCTGTCTGTCTGTCTGTCTGTCTCTGTTGGTCTCTCTCTCTCTCTCTCTCTGTCTGTCTCTCTATCTGTCTCTCTGTCTGTCTGTCTCTCTCTCTCTCTCTCTGTCTCTCTCTCTCTCTCTGTTGGTCTCTCTGTCTGTCTCAGTCTCTGTCTGTCTGTCTCTCTTTGTCTGTCTGTCTCTCTGTCTCTTGTCATACAAATGTGAAAATGTTCAGTGAGACTGTTCGAACATGAAACTGAATCTACAAGAAGCCTGAAGGAGAGACGTTGACTACGACTCCCAGGGTGCATTTCACCAACAAACAGCCAATCACAGAGCTCCTTATTTTGGGGATAAAGATTACAGTTTTTTTTAAATCAGTTTACTCTCTGATTCTGGATCAGTTTGTGATGGGTTCAGTAACCATGACGACAGGCTGAAGTGTTTTGAATTCACCACAATTCCGACTGGTTTCCTCTCCACGGCAACAGCAGCTGAGGCTCATGGGTATTGTAGTATTTAGACGCATCTCTCATACTGAACTGACATCGGAGTTTATAGCAGAGGTGTGTGTGTGTGTGTGTGTGAGATTACAGCAGCTTCCTGTCTCGACCTGCCTGACAGCAACACACACATCAAAGAAACACCTCATCAGTTACTGTCAGTGTGTGTGCACAGACGGGCCATTAGTGCTGTTAACTGTGTGTTTACAGACACTGTTATTACCTCTGTGTGTGTGTGTGTGTGTGTGTGGACATTAGCTGCTGTATTCAGGTACAAGTCGTGGACTCAATGTTTCTGTTTGTGCATTCTGTAAATAAAGATTCTACAAAGATCACACTAATTCTCCAGAAGATAAGAAGATAAATAATCAATATTCTGTGTAAAATACTCTTATTAATCATGCAGTTATTAATTCCCCAATCCACAAATACAGATTCTGTTGCTAACAAGCTAACCTTTGCTAGCGAGGGAGCTAACGACTGTACTAATAACTAATCTGTGCCGGATCCGGGCCACAGCTGGACCGAGAGGATCAGGGTGTTCAGTTCCCTCACGTACGTCTCGTGTTATGGTTTTCCTGCTCTTGAGGTTTTATCACAGATCACTCACCTGTCGGCGGCTGTTTGGATGATTTTCCTTCAGGAACACTTAGTGAGATCTTATCACGGCTCAACATCACACACTGCTGACATTCCTGTGTGTGTGTGTGTGTGTGGGGGGGGGGGGGACTGACTACTTTGATTATTGCATAATGCTCATTTTGTCTCCTCGGCAGTCGACTCATCTAAACAGTTTAACATATATTATTTTCTCAGAATAAAACAGAACTGTATTTTAATATCTTAAAAACATCATGTAACAATTTCTGTCAGTTTTTGATGTGATTCATCTTCACTCACTGAGTTATCACCATTTTGAATAAAACCTGGTGTTCTGGAAGAATTAGTCCAGTCCTCCAAACAACAGGACCAGTAATTATTGGCCTCTGAACCGTAGAGACGTCACACACAAACACTTTGGTTATCTGCGCTGTAAAACTCTGAGCAAGACATTTCTAAAGGACGATCAGTTCAACATTTGTTCTGCTCATCTGTCCATTTGTTTTTCCTGAGGACAAACGCTGAGGACAAAGGACACCTCAGCCTGATGTTAGGAAGGTCACCTGGAGAACTGCCAACAGCAAGCTAGCTAGCTGTTAGTTCGGTAGCTAACAGGTCAATAAGTGTCCACAGTGTATTAACAGCTGTCTCAGTCTGATGTCCTCTTGTCTCTAACTGTGTAGACCAGGTCTCTGTTGGGGACCAGCTTATACTCTGACCGAGGAGCTTCAATGAGACTGATGGTGACACTCAGCTAATAAGCTACGCTAGCTTCCTCCATATTGCACTCTCTGTCCAATCAGAACTCAGCTCTGTCAGAACGGCTTCTTATTTGTCAGCGGGGTGAATTCACAGGTCAAAGTTCGACACGACATTATTAACGGGGACATCGGGATGCTGTGATCTCGAGTGCCGCCTGTCTTTAGATGTGGAACAACAGTTTGAATCAGACTGAGACCTCAAACAAAAGTGAACAGGAATCAGATGAACTCAGAGTCCACTTAGACTCACAAATCATTTAAACTGCTGTCAATCCATAAATCTGTGTGACTCTCTGCCACACCCTCCACTCATACATCCCCGTTAACTCTTGATGAGCTCAAAGACATGAAACCATTCTGCGTATCTTCAGTGGTATTTCAGGATTACCAAGTGAATTATCTACTGAAGCTTCGTCAGGTGCCGTCAGCGCGCCGAGGCTGCTGGGTAGATGTTTACTCAGACATGAAAAGCCGGATCAGCTCTGATGTGAAGTGTGTGGATCCAGCAGAGAGCAGCTAAAGCCAAAATAATCCAGGTTTAGATCTGAACCTGGATCCAGTCCAGCAGGCACAGACACGAATGAACCCACTGCCATCTTTTCTCTGAGATTTAAGAACCTGAGCACGAAGTTATTTATGAAGTCAGATTCAATCTTTTACTACAATTCCACAAAATGAAAGTTAACGATGCACTTTTACATTATTTACAGCATCCACTGCTCACTAATGTCTGCTCACTAATGTCTGCTCAGCTCTCCATCGATGTTGAGTTTGAGGACACAGTCAGTACGTAGGATATGTGGGGCTCTATGAGACTAAAGGTCCAGTCAAAACCAGCATTTAAAATGGTGACAATTTGAGACTAAATCAGTTCTATGAGTTCACCACATTGACCAATAAGGAACCATCCTGACAGAGCTGAGCTCTGAGTGGACGGAGAGTCCAATATGGAGGAAGCTAGCTAACTGTGGAGAGTTATTGTCCAGTTGGTGACTGAGCTAAGCTAACTAGCATGCTAAGTTAGGTCAGTTAACCAGCCTGTTAGCTTGGAGAGCCTTATTTTCCCGCTTCAATAACTTTTTAGTGAATGAAATGATTAACAGTGAACATGTGAACATGAGGAATGAAGGAGAAGCTAACTACGACTCCCAGGATGCTTGTTACACTAACAAACAGCCAATCACAGAGCTTCACATTAATGGTGATCTGAAGCTAAAGCTTACCCTGTTGAGAAACTGATTTTACTTCGGTTTCTGGCTCAGTTTTGGGTGAATTCAGCATCTGTGGCGCTGCGTTTTGTTTGTAACTATAACAACAAAGTGTTTTGAAACTGGCTTCATCTCCATGGCAACGGTGGCTCAGAGGCTCATGGGCAATGTAGTATTTTGAGCCGTCCGTCAAAATGATGGACAGTAAGCTGTTTCCCTGTTTCCATTCTTTATGCTAAGCTAAGCTAACCATTTCCTGAACACAGACATGAGATTGAAAGTGTTTTCCAACATGTTGAACTATTCCTTGACCAATGGCCGCCCTCAGAGGTAATTAGAAGGCGCTTAATTTAATTGATGGACACTAAAAATTTAAGAAATGTCAGAATAAATTTGAAACTTTGTTTTTGTGGCAGCACGACTGCTCGAACATCACCGATCAATTAAATGTATTGATCCATGACAGAGACCGATGTGATGTCCATAGACTCACCTGTGCAGTGTGGGTGTGTGTGTTGAGTCTGTGTCAGCATGTGAGGAGGAGGAGGGCGGGTCAGACAGGTAGGAGGCGGAGCTCCGGTTCACCTGGGGAATTCCTCTGTACTGATCATCAACACACCTGAGGGAGAGACAGATACAGACCAGAGATCAGTCACTTCTTCTTCTCTTTATCTCTCGCTTCCATCTCTTTTCATCTTTCTTCTTCTGTTTCATCTCGCTCACTTCAGACTTCAGATCAGAAGTTTCCTCCGACACATGAAACTAAAACTGAAATCAGGTAGACCGAACAGGTTCGACCGCTTCAGTTTTTATTATGTGTCAATATCCACATTCACACATTCATAAACAAACAGAACCAGAGTAAGATTTTTATCATTTTTACTGATTTTCAGACCTGAATGAATCACTGACACACACACACACACACACTGATTGAATAACACGTCAGTAAACAGCCTCTTTTCACCACAAGTAACATAAAATATTTATTAGATATATTTATTTCATCTTTTTGGTGAGATGACCATAATTGGATCATTTCACATATCCATTGTACTTTTTTTACTAAGTACAATTTTGAAGTACTTCTACTTGAGTATTTCCATGTTTCTACTCTATATTATTATTAATATATTATTAAAACAACGTATAATCAACTCACTCAAAAATCATTACAATGAGCGTAGTTTAGCATGTTAGCATGCTAACATTAGCTAGTTAGCAGTAAACAGTCTGGATCGAAGACATTAACGCGCTAACATGGTTCATATTCAGCTACATGTCTTTCTGTGGACGACTGGAGGCTTTTATTTAAGGCTGTTGACGTCGGCACAGTCTGATGATCTGATCTCTGAAAAGTGAATAAATGAGTGAAAAGTACAGAAAATATTTCCATTCTTTCCTGTCAGTGATTATGTTAGCTTTAAAGCTTCACAGTGTCCGTCTTCAGTCTCTCTGTCTCCCTGTTGCTGTCTCTCTCTGTCTCTCTCTCTCACTCTGTCTCCCTGTCTCTCTCTCTCTCTGTGTCTCTCTCTCTCTCTCTCTCTCTCTCTGTCTGTCTCTCTCTGTCTCTGTCTCTCTGTCTCTCTCTGTCTCTGTCTGTCTCTCTCTGTCTCTCTCACTCTGTCTCTCTCACTCTGTCTCTCTCTCTCTCTCTCTCTCTGTCTCTGTCTCTCTCTCTGTGTCTCTGTCTATCTCTCTCTCTCTCACTCTGTCTCTCTCTCTCTCTGTCTCTCTCTCTCGCCCTGTCTCTCTCTCTCCCTCTCTCTCTCTCTCTCTCTGTCTCTCTCTCTCTCTCTGTCTCTGTCTATCTCTCTCTCTCTCTCTCTCGCCCTGTCTCTCTCTCTCCCTCTCTCTCTCTCTGTGTCTCTGTCTATCTCTCTCTCTGTCTCTCTCTCGCCCTGTCTCTCTCTCTCCCTCTCTCTCTCTCTCTCCAGCTCCTCCCAGTCTTTTATATTTAAATGTCGGGCGAGCGAGGCCGGCTCACCTGCAGGTAAACTCTCTCTCTCCTGAGTGAGTCTCACCTGAACCTGAACATCACATCCAGTCAGTCAGCAGGCAGCAGCTCTGTCAGACGTCTCTGAAGGAAACTGATGAAGCTTTTTAACGTCTTTGAAGATTTTCATCTGAAGCTTTTAAAATAGACAGTTAATAAAACAGTTCATGTAAAGGACGACCTGGTGGGTGTCTGCATCTTCAGGAAAGAAAATAACAGGTGGACTTGTCCCGGTTTTATCTGTCTGGGTGTTTTGAAAAGATTGAATGTCCAGAACGTTTCAATAAAAGTCGAGACAACTTCTCAGAGATCTTCTTATTTTGTTTTTTAAAGAGCAGCAAGTGAAAAACTTTAAGTAATTCTATTTTTACTGGATCATTTTGAAAATATCAAAGAAAAGGACGCGTGAAGGGAAAAGACCTGGACAACTTCCCTGAGGAAGAAAAGATGGGTTTGTGAGACCTTCAAGGGTTCAGACGACCTCTGGAACATTTCATCTGGTCTGTTTCAAAGAGTCCAGGAAGATCTCAGGAAGAGGACCAAGTTGTTCTCGAAGGCGTCTTCGAGGTGTTTCAGTCAAAGAGGGAAGAAAAAGTCTTGAGGAAACTTTTCCTTTTCTCTCCAACCAAAACTCTTCCTTCAGAGACATCCTGAGGGTCTGGAGATCAGTTTTGAACCACAGACTGATCCAGGATCAGAACAGAGCCGGCAGGATTGACCTCTGACCCAGGTTTGATTTTTCATTTTTAATTAAAAAAAACAAATGAGTACCAACAGTCTAATAATCTCATCAGCAGATTAATAATGACATTAGCAGATTAATAATCACATCAGCAGATTAATAATCACATCAGCGGATTAATAATCTCATCATCAGATTAATAATCAAATCAACAGTCTAATAATCACATCAGAAGATTAATAATCACATCAGCGGATCAATAATCACATTATCAGATTAATAATCACATCAGCGGATTAATAATCACATCAGCGGATTAATAATCTCATCAACAGATTAATAATCAAATCAACAGTCTAATAATCAAATCAACAGTCTAATAATCGCATCAACAGATTAATAATCATATCAGCAGATTAATAATCAAATCAACAGATTAATAATCAAATCAACAGTCTAATAATCTTATCAGCAGATTAATAATCACATCAACAGATTAATAATCACATCAGCAGATGAATAATCAAAAAAACAGTCTAATAATCACACCAACAGATTAATAATCAAATCAACAGTCTATTAATCACATCAACAGATTAATAATCAAATCAACAGTCTATTAATCACATCAACAGATTAATAATCACATCAGCAGATTAATAATCACATCAGCAGTCTAATAATCAAATCAACAGTCTAATAATCAAATCAACAGTCTAATAATCACATCAGCAGATTAATAATCACATCAACAGATTACTAATCACATCAACAGTCTAATAATCAAATCAACAGTCTATTAATCATATCAGCAGATTAATAATCACATCAACAGTCTAATAATCTCATAAACAGATTAATAATCAAATCAACAGTCTAATAATCACATCAACAGTCTAATAATCGCATCAACAGATTAATAATCACATCAACAGTCTAATAATCTCATAAACAGATTAATAATCAAATCAACAGTCTAATAATCACATCAACAGTCTAATAATCGCATCAACAGATTAATAATCACATCAGCAGATTAATAATCACATCAACAGTCTAATAATCAAATCAACAGTCTATTAATCACATCAACAGTCTAATAATTATATCAACAGATTAATAATCAAATCAACAGTCTAGTAATCTCATCATCAGTTTAATGATCAAATCAACAGTCTAATAATCTCATCAGAAGATTAATAATCACATCAACAGATTAATTATCAAATCAACAGTCTAATAATCTCATCATCACTTTAATGATCAGATCAACAGTCTAATAATCTCATCATCAGATTAATAATCTCATCAACAGATTAATAATCACATCAGCAGTCTAATAATCTCATCATCAGATTAATTATCTCATCAGCAGATTAATAATCAAATCAACAGTCTAATAATCACATCAACAGATTAATAATCTCATCAGCAGATTAATAATCACATCAACAGATTAATAATCAAATCAACAGTCTAATAATCACATCAACAGATTAATAATCACATCAGCAGTCTAATAATCACATCAACAGATTAATAATCACATCAGCAGATTAATAATCACATCAACAGTCTAATAATCACATCAACAGATTAATAATCACATCAGCAGATTAATAATCTCATCAACAGATTAATAATAACATCAACAGTCTAATAATCACATCAGAAGATTAATAATCTCATCAACAGATTAATAATCAAATCAACAGTCTAATAATCACATCAACAGATTAATAATCACATCAGCACTTTGTTCTGTACAGTACTGTTCGCTTTAGTTAAGGCTTCAGATTATATCTCAAAGTTATTCTCACCTGAAGAAACACCTGAAGCCCTCAGACCAGAACCTGCTGGCTGGGGGGACCGGGTCTCTGCCGTCAGTACTGGATCAGCCGGAGGAGCTCAGACTCACTGAGTCGTTATCTTCCTTTTAATGACTTGCTAACACTCATTTTTATCAGTTAGCCGATAATTAGAGTTCATGATCTTCTGAAGTTTCTGCACCGCTCAGATGTTTCTGTCCTTCGCTGGTTTCTTCGTCAGAGTTTATTCCTGCGTCTTTCTTTTTATTGTTTGTTGTGTGTGAAGCTCTTCGTAACATTGCAGTTTATGGCCTGTTTAGCGTCACAAAGTTTCAGGCTGATGTCCTCGCTAAACCGCCTGTGAGTCCTCTGATTGTCCAGCTGCCAAACTGCAGATACACTCGCCTCCTTCAGTTTTTACTGGCAGCAAGAAGTGTTTCTTTCCGTCAGGTTACGCCCTGGGTTTTACCTATCAGGCAACAAACAGGCTCTCCTACCTTCAGTGGGGGAAGAAGTACTCAGATCTTAAACTTATGCAAAAGTAGAAATACAACTGAATTTAATAAAAAAAATACTCAAGTTACAAGTCCTAGATTGAAGAGTTCTCAAGTAAACAGCAAAATGTACTCAAAGTATCAAAGTAAAAGTACTTATATATTACATAAATAAACTTATAAATATTATTTATACTGCAGTCAGAGTACATTAGCAAAAGTTAACAGCAGCTAACTCTAAGCTAACTCTAAGCTAACTAAGCTAACTACTGTAGTTTATAGCCTTTTATGACAATAAGAAATCTGAATGAAATGTGTATTAAAGTCTGGAAACTACTTTTTCTTTCATCCCTTCATAACGACTCAAACCTTTCCATAAGTTTGAAATTAAATTGTTTGTTCAGCTTTGAGTTTTACTTTTTACTTTCTTCAGGTTTGACTAAATCCCCGAAACAGAAGACCTTTATCTCTCCAAAATCAGAACTGGAACCTGATTGGATGCTGTCCTGGTGCAGGTCATCTTTCAGCCTGAAAATGACGGTAAGTGGCGCAGGTCTAGAAGCAGACCGGTGAGGTGGAATCAAACCGACGTCGTTGACGGTACGCAGGCAGGATGTTGGTGTGTCGCTCCCTGCTGCTCACCTGGGTGCTGCTCGCCGCCAGAAGCCGAAGCCAGAGCTGGAGACCCTGTACAGGTATGAGGACGTGGGTGTGAGATATTAAATGTAAAGTCCACCAGAACCCTTTATTTCTCTACATTGGATTTGTTATTAGCATATTCTGTGTCATCTGTGTGTCCAGTGCAGAAATAGGTTCAGGACATGTTAGCCTAGCTTAGCACAAAGGCTGGAAGCAGGGGGAAATTGCTAGCCTAGCTCCATCAAAGCCCAACATTTACAGTGTATTTCCTCTAAACCTCCTGCTGGTCTACATGTAAAAGTTACGATTTTATGAAAAACAGGAAATATGATTGGATGATACCACACAAGTTGAATTTAACAAAACACTGAACTTGAAAAATGTGTCCAGTTTTCACTAAAATGCAAGAAAGAAATTAAAATAGCCACATTTGGAAGGAACACAAAGAAATACTTTGTATGTGTTGTTTAGCCTAGCTTAGCACAAAGACTGGAAACGGGGGAACTGCTAGCCTTGGTCCGTTAAAAGAGATCCACCTCCCAACAGCTTCAAGTCTGTCTGATTCACATTTTGTATGTTATTTACTGAACAGGTGTAGAAACAGAAATGCAAAAAGGAGACATTGTGGTTTTAGCAGCAGTTAGCGTTGGAGCTGGATGCAGTGACACTAAGACATCTCAAGTCCTCACTTGACCGCTTCTCTTCTCTATTAATCTTTTTGTGAATGTGTCCCCTTAGTTTGAAATCTGTATATGTACAGTATGTGGTCTCTGAGACTCGGCCGGTATGTTTCATGTGTTTCAGACGTTTCTGTTCCGCTTTGTGCATCGTTGTTTTTTGTGTCTTTGAAATGTGAGATCAGCTTCTGTGCATGTCGTCCCCTCCCTCCATTCATCCTCCATTCATCCTCCATTCATCCTCCATTGATCTGCTGCAGCAACAAAACACACAGACAGCCTCGGAGAAGCTTAAAGGGGAATTCCAGCTAAAAACTAACGTCGATCTGTTGCTGTCAGCTAAGAATCAAAGATTTAAACTCCCTCTGCTTCTCTCCTTTCATCTCATTTCTGTCACCTTTTACATTTGGTCCCAGTTTGTCTCTAACTACTGGACACTCTGGTCCCTGTTCTTGATGCTGAAGAACCTCGGTTGTGTTCTTCTTCTGCAAAATATGTTTTAAATATTACTGAAGGACTGAGCTTCCTGCTGCTGCTGTATGCAGTGTTACAAGATTCAACACATATTTAACCAATTCCCTCATTTTTTAAGATCCTAAAATTTAAGTCAATATTGTCAAGATGCTTCCTCAAATTCAGGTTTTAACCGTTTATTGCAACAATAATACACATTTTCACATTACTGTGTTACTCTGTACATCACTTACATTACTACATTACTCCGTACATTACTCAAACTAAACTGATTTCTAGAGCTGGTTTGAGAATGAACTACTGTGTTTACCTTCAACAATCAATCTTTCAGTGTGACTACGTTTACACTCACTGGAAAACATTACAGCATTGTTGCAGGAACCTGAGCTGCCAAAAGCTGATATCTGTAACTCGACACACCTTTGGTTTTATTTTTAGATCACCACTGAAGCCACAGCTAGAGGAATAAAACGGCCCCCGAGGTGATAATGTGATAAAGATAAACTGCAGCGCTGAGGTGTTAATCTGATAATCGGCTCTGCTGACAATCACAATTAGAGGAAAACATCCTGTTAGAAAGAGATCTAATGAAAACCAGCTGTTGCATAACATCTGCAGTGATTCTCTCAGCCGTCACTCACTCAGTCACTGCTTTCGTTTCATTTATACAAACAATATACTTTCAGGTTCTTGAAACTTGCTGCAGTGAGTTACATCTGATCAACTTGATTTTCTTGTAACGTATGTTGTCCTCGCAGCGTTTCACTGGTTTCACTGGTTTCACTGCATTAAAAATGTACTCTGATTTACAGTTTCACACAAATTTAAAAAGCAGCAACTCTGTTTGGAAGAAGACGCTTGTGTTCTGTAACCTACTTCAGATGCATTGTGTTGCAGCTGACACATAAATACACCTGGACAACATATTTTACTTCACACGGCTGTGAGGAAGACTCTGAGCCTCATGCCCTGAGTGTGTGTTTCCTCCTCAGACCTGCTGCCTCTCGACCTGCTGGCCAGAGCCCTGCCACGCCCAGGACAGGCCCCGCCCACACAGGTAGGACACCAGTAGGGGTGAACAATGACAAGGTGAGGGATGAACGTATGAACAGATAAACAGATTTTAAAAATGGTCACTCAGTTGCAGATGGTTCAGTCCAGAGGATCCAGAGGTCTCCGTTTGGCCGGCGCCTTGGCAACAGAGCTGAGTTTCCCTGCCTCCCAAGTCTTTACCAACTGTGACTACTTCCCTGCTGAGTTCTCATTGGTTGCTACCATCAAGATACCAAGACTGAGACAGAAGGTGAACCAGTAGAACTGAATAGAACTTGTTCTGGTCTGGTCCAGTCTGGCCTAACATGTTATTCCTCTATCTGTTTCCAGCGGAATGAGTACATCTTCTCTGTGGTGGAGGAGGGATCTGATTCGCTGTTGCTGGGGTTACGTGTCTCAGAGAACCGCCTCCACTTGCTGGTCACGCCCCCTAGTGTTGGTGGACGGAGCAGGCTGAGCTTTAAGGATGTTGGACTGGATGACAACCGCTGGCACACCGTGGTGCTGGCCGTCTCTGGACCATATGCTACGCTGACCATCGACTGTGGACTGCCTCTAGAGCTGTGAGTCACTGTCAGACCAGTTCACCTCATTTCAGTCGGGTCCAGTTCAACCCAGCATGGTCTGGATCAGTGTGATTCAATCTGGTTGAGCCTGGTTTGGTCTGATTCAGTTCAGTCTGGTTTGGTTCAGTTTGATCTGGTTCATTGTAGTTCAGTCTGATTTATAAAAGGTAAGTCTAGTTCAGCTAAGTTGAGCCTGGTTCTGTCTGGTTCAGTTCACTCCAGTACAGCGTAGTCTTATTCATTGTGGTTCAGCCTGGCTCAGTTCAGGTTAATCTGGTTCAGTCTGGTTCAGGACAGTTAGAACTGGTCTTTGGTAGTTTAGGTTCAGTGTCAAAAACAAGACTATTGAGAGTCAAGCTTATCAACCAACTTTAATCCACAGTGAAGTCAGTTTGAAGCTGGATGTTTGACAGTTTCAGACATTTCAGTTTCCAGGTCACAAGGTCAGGAACCTCGTCGGACAGAACAGGAGGTCAGGCTGTTGCATTAACTGGTTTCCTGTCTCCCAGTAAACAGGTTCAGTCATTCCCCAGCGCCCTGAGCACCAGAAGGTCCAGGTTCTTCATCGGCAGCAGGAGGAGGTTGCGGGGACGCTTCTCTGTGAGTCTGTTATCAGGATCGGGACTCCAGACAGCTGAGGCCTTCAGGGTCCTGCTGTGGCAGTTGTATCTAAAACATCCAGAAACATTTCACCTTCCGGTTAAACCGTCTGCTGGTTAACACTGTTCTGTCTGTGTTCAGGGTTTACTGCGTCAGCTGGTTCTACTTCCTGGTTCAGATGCCACGCCCAGACTGTGCCCGACCTCTGACCCCAGCCTGGCCGAGCTGTCCGTCCCTCAGGTCCTAAAGTCCACCCCTCTTCAGCCTGGCCACCATGGACCAGTTTACCCGTACGGTGAGGAGAGAAGGGGTCGTCACTGCTTACAAAGATTAATATTGCTGTAATAAATCTCACGTGAATGATCTGACTTATAGCACTTTTCAACCTTCACGGTTCAGCTAAGTCTCATTCACCCATTCACTCACACATTCACACACATTGACCGAGCTGCCAAGGTGCTGGTCTCCATCGGGAACAACTTAGGCTCAAGGACACTTCGACACGACGGTGGTGGCCGGACAGAACAGACAGTGCTAACCACTGCGCCATCATGCCGTTCCTCTTCTCTCTTCTGGATTTTGGCATCTGGACATGTTACACCACATGTGTTCAGCTGTCCACATACTTTTGGCCATGTAGAGTAACTTTGATAAAAACCAGTGGATCAGGTTCACATCAGGGCACTTTGACTGCTCTTACCTTTCAGTGTTGGTGGTTTTGGTTGTGATGGTATCAGTGATTCAGTAACCTGAGCTACAAAATGAGTGACAGGTTGGAAAAGCTGCTTCCTGTGTGTGTGTGTGTGTGTGTGTGTGTGTGTGTGTGTGTGTGTGTATGTGTGTGTGTATGTGTGTGTGATTGACAGGCCATTACAGCTAATGGTTTTATGTTTCACTGTATGTGTGTGTGTGTGTGTGTGTGTGTGTGTGTGTGTGTGTGTGTGAGTGTGTGTGTGTGTGTGTGAGTGTGTGTATAACCAGCAGTTGGATTGACAGTAGGGGTCTGTCCTACTGGTTGATGTGTTTCCATGACAACAGTGAGGTCAGGCTGGTGCTGAGGTGACATTCAGCTTTAAAAACAATAACATTGTGCAGGTGTGTTCTTGTTATTGTGTCCACCCCCTGTATGAAACAGTCTTTACAATCAGGACTTTTACTTTGGATAGTGCTTTAGCTTAGCACAAAGACTGGAAGCAGGGGGAAACTGCTAGCCAGTGTAGCCACAAAGCTACTATAGATAGATAGATAGATAGATAGATAGATAGATAGATAGATAGATAGATAGATAGATAGCATGCTAGGTGTTTATCAGTCAGTGTTGTGTAGCACACTGTTAGCATATCCAACATTAAGTGAGGTTTGAACATGAAAGTTAATCTCTTGACCTTTGGGATCAGTACTGTAATAAATTAATCTAAACCTATCTAAACTCCACTTATTTCTAAATCAGTTGCAGATGAAAGTGGACATATGAGTTTATTTCCTTTTGTTACATCTTGTTAATTTTTTTATTTAAACTTTATTTAACCAGGAAGTCTCTTGCGATAGGCTACCTCTCATGTACAAAAGAGACCTTGCCAAAACGGCAGCGTAAGATAGATATCGCATAAATAAAACAACACATCATTCATTTACAACAACCATGTAATCACAACAAAACAGAAGTAAGAGAGATAAAACACAACTGTTTAAAACAATTACAATAAACCAATTATGCTGCTGTACGTAGCTACACATCTGATGTTATGGTAGCTGTTTTTCAGCCTAGTTATACTAACATTAAACGGCAAGCTAACAGAAATTTTAGAGCACATAAAGTCAAATTGTATTCCAGCTGTTGAAAACTATTGTAACTCATGCCCTAATCCCCAAATACAGACTTTAGTTGCTAACATTTGTTAGCTATGAAGCTACAGCTTACAAGATAGTGAAGAGTGAAAGAATGAAGGAACGTAGGTGTAAAAACAGTAGCAAAGGAAAGAAATAAGGAGAAAGAGTCATAGCAAGAAATTATTTAGAAAAGATAGAGGGAAATAAGAAAAGAAAGGACAAGCTTTGTGCTATTGTCCCCATTGTTGACAGTAGCATGGCTCTTGAATTGGCAGCCCCACCAGGATCTCAACAGTTTTATGTGATTATTGTGGCTCAAAATGACTAACTTTGCTGTGGAGTTTACTGGACGTAGAAACGTACATGAAACTGATATCCATCTGAAACATCTGACTGTGAAGAAGGCCGAGAACAAACAAGAGGATTTCCTTAAATGTTGTTGAGGTGAACTGTGTGGGCAGCCCGAGGCTCAGAGAGTTGATAAAGTTGAACAGACTGAACTCTCTCTGGCTCTGATGGATATCTGACTCTTTCTGACTCAGAGTTTATATAAACCTGAATCAGGTGAACCGTCTGTGGTGTGTTTGATTTACTTACCTGCCCACAGCGTGTACTGCATACACAACAAGGTCAGCGTAACTTTACATTACATTTTATCCAAAGCAGCTTACAATAAGTGCATTTCAACTATGTGGATACAACAAGAATCATGCAGGTACATCAACTTAAATAACTTAAAATTAATAAAATGTGCTGAACTGAGCGTTTTCAGTCTGAGGATGTGTAGCGTTTCTGCTGTCGATGTCGAGCTCGTTTGTGGAGCCAGGACTGCAAACAGCTGTGATTTTGTTTTGTTGAAGTGGACGGGCTGAGATGGATGGGTTTATCAAGTCCCAGATGTAGGTTGGGCCTATCTTTTGGGGTAAATCTGTGGTTGTTGTGTCCTCATTAGCAGCGTCTCTGTCTGTTATCACGCTGCTCATCTCCCTTCAGGTGATGTTGACTGATGTGTAATGATATAAGAGTCATCTCTTTCTGTCTGCTCGTAATGAGGACGTGCGGTTGAAGGAGTGACGAAAACCTTCATTACCTTCACTTTATTAACACGGAGCAGTCAGTTCACCTCCGTCTGTCAACCACACAGTCAGATACAGTTACTGTGTGTAATGACAAGTAATAAAAGGTCTCCAGCTCTGTCACTGAGGGATTGTTCCAGAGAGAAGGGACTTTCCACAAGTTAATGATGTTTCACTCCACCTCCTGTCTGCAGTGGTGTACTGTACACTATACTTACGTATCATTTTGAGGTACTTGTACTTTCCTTGAGTCTTTCTACTTCTACTGCACATCTCTGAGGGAAATATTGTCCTTTTTATTTCATTACATTTATCTGACAGATTTAGTTACTTTACAAAATAAAACATACGAAGAGTTTATGAAATATGATGTTTTGTTACAAATGAAACGATAACAACATCTGAAACGATTAGTCCATTAATGGATCAGTCCATTAATGGATCAGTGGACTGACAGGAAGTGAACTGATGGTGTGAAACCATTTCCTGGTTCCAGCTGTTCAGATGCAGATGTGCTGCTTTCCCTCTGAATGCTGTTAATAACTGTAATGTCTCGTTAATAATGTGGAGCTTTGTGAAGGCGTCACTTTGGGCTCTGGGTCATTGTGACCAAAACAATCGATCCATTAATGGAGAAAATAATCAGCTGATTCATCCACAGTGAACTAATAATCATTAGCTGATAGTTCAGAATGAGCTCCACCTCAACTCCAACAGTAACATCCTGCTTCACATTAATGAGGAGGAATAATCCTCTAATGACAGAATCTATAACAGGGGGACAGTCACAGGGGGACAGACACAGGAGGACAGTCACAGGAGGACAGGAGGACAGTTACAGGAGGACAGACACAGGAGGACAGTCACAGGAGGACAGGCACAGGAGGACAGACACAGGAGGACAGTTACAGGAGGACAGGCACAGGAGGACAGACACAGGAGGACAGACACAGGAGGACAGGCACAGGAGGACAGACACAGGAGGACAGTTACAGATGACATCTGACTGCTGGAATACTTAAAGGACAGTTTACTGATTATACTCACAGACTTTTACTGAAGGAGCATTTTACATGCAGGACTTTTACTGTAACAGAGTATTTATACAGTGTGGTATTAGTACTTTTACTACAGTAAAGGATCAGAGTACTTCCTCTACTAGAATGAAATATAAAACTGACGACCAAGTAGTCAAACTGAAGCTAAACATGACAAATAATATCACATCAAGTAAAGAACAATGAACAGAGAAAGCTTAAAGCATAGCAACTAAGTGATGCTAACAGTGGCTAGCAGGCTAACTTACCTTGTTGTAGTTCAGGATTCCTGAAGACCTGTTGATGGTTTTCTTGTTGTGTTTTAGAGGCGGAGGCCAGAGTGACTCTGGGAAATCCTCCTCCATGTTCAGGACCAGAAGAAGGCCAGCTGTGGTTCAACGCTCAGAGGAAAGACCTGTTCATCTGTGATGGACTCACATGGAGGACGCTGCTGCAGAGTGAGTTTGAAGGTCCTGCAAAGGTCCTCAGATACAGAATGTTTACAGAGGACAGAGACACAGCGTCTGTTGGGTTGTCTCTGTATTTTTTGTAATAAAACATTGACTATGAGTTTACATCCACATCACAGAACATGACTGGACAAGTTAACATCAGTTAAGTCAGATTCTTTTCACAGACAAAATAAAGTTGTAATGTTATGAAAAGTGATTATGAGAATAAACTCCAATCTCAAACATTGTGAGAATGAAGGATCAACTTTATGAGATAAAGTTATTTTGTTTAGAAAAGTTTAGAATTATGTGAGAAAATGTCAATACAATAATAAATCTGTGATTTAGTAAGAAAATGTTTTTATATTATGTGAAAATGATATGTTTTTCAAGGAAAAGTCATATTATGAGATAAAGTCATAATTTTAAAATAATAAAGTTGCAGTTAAATGAAAAGGAATCATGTAAGAATAAAGTCGCAATTTTGAAAACAGTATTTTGAGGAAATCTTTATTAGATAAATCATCAGAGTAAGTTGTTACATAGTGAGAATAAAGTTGTGAGTTTATGAGAAAATAATATTTAGAGAATAAGCTGATTCTGTTGACAGATTTATTTTACATATTTTTAATTGTATGTTTTTATTTCATACTTTCATACTGATTCTGATTCGACGTAAAAACTTTTATGCCTTTAACTGAAAGTCGAATACTGTATCATACCTCTACTACCTCATGTTTCCTCTGAAGATAAGGAGCGCCTCGATTACGTGGAGGACTACCAGGACCTGTACACCAGCTCAGAAACCTTTGACGTTGAGGTATTCTCCATCCCATCTGAAGGCCTGTTCTTGGCTGCGGCCAACAGGTAATGAGACACCTGAGAACAGGTCTCATGTAAGAACAGGACCTGATTGTTTCCACGGTAACCCTCGTGTCTCCTCCTGCAGGGACTCTCGACCCGGTTCAGGTATCTACAAATGGAGAGACGGGTCGTTCCAGCTCTACCAGAACATCAGCACTCAGGAGGCTCGAGCCTGGAAACACTTCACCATCGACGAGCAGGTGAGAGCTGCTCCAGCTTCAGATTATCACCATGAAGCAAAGCAGGAAAAATATTCGTTTACAAACACAAAATAAAAAGTAACTTGAACCAGAGGACAAATACAAAAACTGAACAATGTGAAACACAAACAAAGTCTTTTCAACAAGCTGCAGCTGTGGAATCAAACATAGTTCTTCTTCATTGATTGAGCTGTTTGAACGTTCTCACTAATAAACAGCTTCTTATCATGAATGTCTCTGCCAGTCATCTCAGCTGATGTTATCGGACCTTTGAAGGAAAAAAGAAAGAGATTTATGGACTCCAGTCTTGTTCAATCCACTGAGAATTAGACAGAAAGCAGCTCCAAAACAGCTGAGACAAAAAGTAAGCTAACATAACTTTAAGTGCTGTGGATGTAACGATAACTTTCATTCATGTTGCTATCAGAAGGAATGAGTGCAAGATTAATGTCAGAAGTGAAACATCTAAATCTTCCTCTAGATGTTTTCTAAAAGAAACATCCCTCTGATAATGTTATCTGAAGCTAAATCCACACACACACACACACACAGTATTTGAGTGCTGACTCGCTCACATGTTCACACAGGCAGCTGTGGTGATGCTAATGCTAATGCTAGGTGAGCAGGAACGACAGAGAGAGAGCGGTTCAGAGTTTATAATGATAAGAGAGTCGCTCTGTTGTATCACAGCAGAGCAGAGGGAGTTGGAGCTAACGGGAAATCTGCATGAAGTTGAACCTTTCCCACCTCCTTGTCATGTGAGTTAGACTCTTCGAACATCTTGATGACATTTATTTTGTCTGCAGGATCATAAACAACATTTTTAACTTGATTTTCAAGTTGCGACTGTTTCCTGATCCAAACAAAGATGACACATGTATTTCAATTTGTCAGTGATTAATATTGACGCCTCTTTCCAATATTAAACATTCAACACTCAAAATAACTCGTCAATATTTTGCTTGTGTTTTTCTAAAAGAACAAAGTCTCTCTGTCGTTTCCTGCGGCCATCCTTTAAGTTGAATACAGATGTACTAACCGGACTGAATGGATGGTGTGTTGCAGCTGTGTTTGGCCTCTGGTTGACCTCTGGCCTGTGGTTGACTTGTTACTCTGAACCTTTTATCTGCTCAGGATGAATAGTGTCTCAGCAGCTGTTTGAACTCTTCTGTTCGCATTGTGTTGGTCTTGTTTGCTCAGCAGAGGCGGTTCATATGTTCCAACACACACCAGCAGGTGTTAACATAAAGCTCGGCAGGTATTCAGCATTACAGAGGAGAGAGACTGTTACAGCAGAGATGAAGGGGAGGAAGGGACATGCGTCCTCGCCAGAGGTTGAAGAAGTAGTCGGATCCTTTACTGAAGTACAAGTACTAATACCACTCTGTGGAAATACTCCACTACCAGTAAAAGTCCTGCATTCAAAACCTTACTAAAGTGCGTGAGTATAATCATGTACTTAAATTCAGTTCAGTTTTAGTGATATAGTGCCAAATCCCAACAAAAGTCATGTCATGACACTTGACACGTGACAAAATGTTCCCTAGAGTTTCTAACATATCTAATGTTTCTGGATTAATATTTCTGCTGCGTTAATGTGGATGTGCTTTAGTCCACTAAAGTATAAGCATAAAAGTGTCCACTTACTTTTGGCCATGCGCGTTAGTCTCGACATGAACTCTGTGTGTTTCTGTTTGTTGGTCTTGTTCAGGATTTGAGGCGTTGTGGGGTGTTCAAGTCATTACGGTGTTTTTTCTGCATCAGATTTTCCTGGTGGTGGCGAACTCCA